>NC_089498.1:48342824-48645854 GCF_036850765.1 Saccopteryx bilineata | reverse complement strand
GATTTTCTTAAAGGCTTCCATTTTCTGTATGTTAATACCTTATTACAATGCTATAGACTCTGATCACCATCTAGCTAGACTTCAAGTTTCTTTCGAACTCAGGTATCTCACTTCTGGTATTTTTTTCTCAACAGATCCTCTGTGAGTCTTGAGTATACGTCCATTTATTCTGCATTTAATATCTACATATTTTGTGGCAGTTGGTCTTTTCCCCTCTGAGTAGCTACAATAATTCAACTACTAGGGGAGCGAGGGCATTCAAAGGAAGTTCCTTTCCACACCTCTCATCTGCTGCCCCCTTGCAATTTTCACTCCAAGCTTCACAAACACTTGTTTTTGTGTGTAACAGAGACACAGAGAGAGAGAGAGACAGAGAAAGGGACAGATAGGGACAGATAGACAGTAAGGGAGAGAGATAAGAAGCATCAATTCTATATTGTGGCACCTTAGTTGTTCATTGATTGTTTTCTCATATGTGCCTTGACCAGGGGGCTCCAGCAGAGCAAGTGACCCCTTGCTCAAGCCAGTGACCTTGGGCTTCAAGTCAGCGACCAATAGGTCATGTCTATGATCCCACGTTCAAGCCAGCGACCCCCACGCTCAAGCTGGTGAGCTCATGCTCAAGCCTGGTGAGCCTACACTCAAGCTGGCAACCTTGGGGTTTTGAACCTGGGTCCTCCATGTCCCACACTGACACTCTATCCACTGCACCACCATCTGGCCAGGCATCACAAACATTTTTTTTAATTCATTTTAGAAAGGAGAGGGAGAGACAGAGAGAGAGAGAGAGAGAGAGGAGAGACAGAGGGAGAGAAGTGGGGGGAGGAGCTGGAAGCATCAATTCCCATATGTGCCTTGACCAGGCAAGCCCAGGGTTTCGAATCGGCGACCTCAGCATTTCCAGGTCGACGCTTTATCCACTGCACCACCACAGGTCAGGCCATCACAAACATTTTTAATGTCATAACCTTCCCTTTCCACAGAGCACACAAGCATGCGTCCCATTTCCAGAGCCTGAGATACCTCTTCACTTCTTGTTCTGCTAAGTCATGTTTCTGTCTCATTTCAAAGGACTGCTCAGGTAAACCTTCTTAAGTAAACTTTTCCACATGGAGAACGCTCCATCATCCAGTAATTTTCTTACCACATTTCCTTGTTGTACGCTCTTGTATCTTTTTATGTGTGCCCTATATCACCATTAAGTACCAAACTTCGGGAGACAGCCGGTGTGATGGTGTTTCCCTCGGGCACACTGCCCTTTCACAGAGAGTGCCAACTCAGGAATGCCATTAGTTAAGCAACTCCTTATTTCCCTATAACCTTAAAAGAGCTGCAGAGACCATCTCAGACATTGTTATTTTCAGGAACTTTTCCCAGTTTATTTTAAGAAAAGAACAGATAAGATGTACAAGATAAGAAAGTTCTCTGGCTCTAGACTTTCTTTAGCACATTTCAGGATTGTGTGTTGAACATAATTCATTGTGAACATGACAGCTTTACCTTTTTTTCCTTAAACAGACAGTGTTGTCTAGTACCCTAGTCGCAGGAGGTCACTAGGCCTATCAGCAGACATCCACGGCCACAAGGCAATGCACAGAACAGAGCCCTTGGCCAGCAGGCTAGAGCAGGTTGAGAGATCAGGGGATTACACAAAGCAGTCAAGGGTGGCCATCATGCTTGTCTTTGCACTTCCACAAAGGGCAGATCTTTCTGGTGAGTTCTGAGTGAAGGGGTCGCTTACTAAATGAACAGCAGACCCATTGGATGAGTCACTGGTCTTATGCCATTGTTGTGGCTGATTTTCTGCAAACCAATTATCCATCACCATTTATGGCTGGTTTCTGGGACAGCCTTACAAAAAGTAAATTGTTCCTTAGATGTAGTTAACCAATGTTTTTCCCACCCAAGTTCTTTGAAATAGTGAGTTAGAACAGTTCTTTAAAACGTGGCCTAAACTTACAGGACCATAGTCGTTGGATCATGTGAGCAGTTTGTCAGATGTGCATTCCTGGGGCTCACCTGAGCCAGAATATCCGGTGTGGGGCCGGCGGGTGTGCCTTTAAACCAGAGCCACTCAGAAGCACTGCAAAAGCGGGTAGTAGGGTAATCTGCCATAGAACTCTCAAAAGTGTAGAAAAAAAGTGAGGGCTGGTTCATCATCATCGTTATCTTCTCCTGTTAGATTGTGGATTTGAAGCATATGTCCTCTGAGAGCTGAGTGGATAGCAGAAACACAGACAGGGGCGGGTGACTGAAAAAAACCAGAAGTCTTTGTTCTGTTTTAGGCTTTACCATTAATTGTCTGTGTGGCTTTGGACAGTTCACTAACTCTTCTGGCCTTGGTTTTGTCGCTGTACCTATCAGTGTGTGGGCCTATATATTTTATGTACTTTTTACCTCTACCTATCTCTGATAAGAATATTAAATTTAAAAATATAAACCCTTCTGATGATATCTGTAAGGCATGAGGCCAAAGAGGTCAATAGTTTTCATAAAAAGAAAGAGAGAGGCCGTGGCCGGTTGGCTCAATGGTAGAATGTCGGCCTGGCATGCAAGAGTCCCGGGTTCGATTCCCGGCCAGGGCACACAGGAGAAGCACCCATCTGCTTCTCCACCCCTTCCCCTGTCCTTCCTCTCTGTCTCTCTCTTCCCCTCCCGCAGCTGATGCTCCATTGGAGCAAAGTTGGCCCGGGCACTGAGGATGGCTCTGTGGCCTCTACCTCAGGTGCTAGAGTGGCTCTGGTTGCAACAGAGCAACGCCCCGGATGGGCAGAGCATTGCCCCCTGGTGGGCGTGTCGGGTGGATCCCGGTCGGGCGCATGCGGGAGTCTGTTTGCCTCCCCATTTCTGGCTTTGGAAAAATACAAAAAAAAAAAAAGAAAAGAAAAAGAGGCTAAGGGAAAGTGGTCAGTACCATATCATAGACTGGCTGTGTGTATGACTTGCACCTCAGTTTCCTCATTTGCAAAATGACAATAACATCGGCTCAACCACTTCACAGAGTTTCTGAGCTTATGAGATTTATAGGATATAAACTTCTCAGATGCCTTGAAAACCATAAGGCGCCAATCAAGAGGGCATATTACCAGTTGTCACCTGAATCAGGATTAATTCAGGTGAGTATCTGGTATCTGGGAGATGCTTAAATGCTGCTTATCCAGAGTGATGTGGGAGGCACGGGTGACTTTGGTTTCTGTTAGAAGATCCCAAGGCTTGAGTAAGAAGTTGCCATGGAGAGCAAAGTGGCCTGAACAGTTCTGAGAGGCCAGGCTGTGAGCCAAGATCGGCCGGGAATTTACCCAACACTCTTTTTTGGTATCAGATATAATTTAGGCCCTAGAAAAGAAAAGGCCCTGAGAGATGTCTTTGGAGGCTTCAAGAATTCCAAAAGCTGCAGCTCGGAATTTGAGGCATTCACTTCCTTTTCTAACAAAACTGAGACCCTATAGGGTAATTTCCTACTGAGGAGCTCCACTTCTTCAAAACCTCATTGGAATTTGAGATAGTTGGTAGGACGCTTATTCTCTATGGCAAATACAGCAGGAGCAGGAGTGTTGGTTCTGGAATCAGGTGGGATTCAACAACCTATTTTGAGTCATTGAAAAAATCATCCAGCATCTCAGCTGCTTGGTTTTCTCATCTGTAAAATGGGAATGGGGCCGCATCTACGTCATCAGGCTATCGCGAGGACAGACGAAAAACACAGTGAAATACTGAATTCTGGTGACTTTCAATGTGAGGTTCCTTGGCAGTGCTCCATTCTTACATGCATTTTATAATAATAAATATTGCCTAAGCCCAAAGTGCTAAATGCAGCACATCCTGGAAACCTTCAAACAAACAAAAGTCAGCATTAAGAACCCTTGTTTCTTAAACTTTCACAGAAGAAAGCAAACATATAAAATAGAACATACTGTTCCATCATTTTCTTACTATAATCCATGTCTTAAGGCCAATTGAAAAATGAAAACAGGCTGGATCTGTGAATCACTCACCCGGTCCAGAAGCAACGAAGAGTCACACACCTGAACTCCTTTCAATCGTCACTAAATTAAACATAGAGGATGGTCAAACAGGGTTTCCCTCCCCCATCCTTCACCCCCACCTTGGGACACTACTTGGAGTAAATACAAATTTGAGTCTTTTAAATGAATGATATCTCAAGATCTTGTTGGTATGATCATCATACTACAAGCTTATATTTTATCCAGAATTCAAACAATTATAGGGTTCAGATAACAGTTCCTTATCTGCTGTAACATATAATAATAATAATTGAGATTTTCCAGTTGTGACCTTAAGGTGTGTAATGGTCCTGACATTTTATCAGAAGTAAAATATTCAATTCAGTAGTGTTTTATATATATATAATTATCTGTATTTAACTTGTATGTTGTATATATTACATTTGTATTTAAGTTACAGCCTGTATTAAGTTAAATGTTTGAAAACATTTAACTCAGATTTGTTAGACTTAGCAATTCTCATTTATTCAGAACATCTGACTAGCCACAATATTTATGTTTTTGTGTGGTCACATCTATAGAGCATTAATGAACTTTCTTATTTTGCAGCAATTTTCTTATATGGAGTACAGGTGATTCCTTTCAGGTACAGAAACTGAGCAAAGCTGCATGCAGGGTCTTTTGTCACCTTGAGTTTAAAGTTCCTAACAGGATAACTGAAAACATGTTTGTTTTTCTGACTCCATGACAACAAGGACTGTATCCAAAAACCAGCTGTGGATGCTGATAAGCTGGCACACCGCTCACCTGAAAGCGCGGGCCAGCTCTGCCCTCGCGCACATATTTGCCCCCCGAAGTCCTTTTTTTGGTAGAGAGGAACAGAAAATCCTGGCTTCTTCCGAGAACTGGAAGCAGGCAATCCCTCCTCCAAAAGTAGTCAAAATACCACTCCAGACAACCTTGACTTTATAAGGGAAGGCAGCTTCTGAGTCAGAGAAGTGTGTTCCTGCTTAATTCTCACTGGCTAGCGTGGAATGAGGCGCTGCTAAAAATGTTTCGGGCAACTGTTGATTTAGGAATTTTTGTCTTATTTTCTAGTAACAAAATGTGTACATGTTGTGGAGATTCTGCAGGTCCCTGTCCCTCACTCACCCCCTTTAAAGTCTTCTTGGAAAGTGCATGCGGATACAAGAATTCTCAAACTCCGAGAAGGAAAAGTTTCAGTCTGTCAGAACTTTGCATAGGTTTGGTATTTTGGATAAAACATTACATTATTTTATTTTTTCCCAGACTGCATGCAGATGGATTCTGAGTAGATTCATCTGAATCAAGAGAAACATCCCAGAAAACATCAATTGTTAAGGGTTTGGAAAGCTATACTTTTTGTTTTATTAGAACTTTAGTTTTTTTCTCCCACACTGAATAGTACGCAAAATGATGTTAGAGGTAGGATCTTGATTGTTGAACCAAGAAGTATAATCATAAGTGGTACAAGTGGGGGAATTTTTTTTTTCTAGAGAGAGGGGGGAAAGGAAGAGAGAGAGGGACAGGAAGGGAGAGAGACGAGAAGCATCAACTCATAGTTGCAGTCACTAGTTATTTATCGATTGCTTTCTCATATGTTCATACGTGCCTTTGACCAGGGGTTGGGGGCTCCAGCAGAGCCAGTGACCCTGTGCTCAAGCCAGCGCAACTTCAGGGTTTCAAACCTCAGGGTTTCAGTGTCCCAGGTCGATGCTCTATCCATTGTGCCACCACTGGTCAGGCTGAAATCGATTTTCTAATGCTCTATTCACCTTGCCTCCTCTCTCATCCCCCCCCCCACCACACACACATTTATTGACTTTAGTGTCAATATTCTGTCTTCAAAAACCTGCTTTGGAAGAAATGAATATTTCCACATTCTGATTTGTTTGAGGTATCAGCTATGCTTGAATCTCTGTCACTCTGCCTTGGTGTGCCTTTTACGTCTCTATTTGAAAGAAATAAACTTGCCCAAGATGGCATATTTTCTGTCATGTAAAGGAGACTTTCAGAGTTTGAGCTTCATCTGCTGTGATCACTTTTTGGCTGGTTTATTCTTACTCCAAGTTTTCAGATCTCTAAGATAGTTAATTTCTTAAGGAAGCCTTTCCTGACTACCATACACCCTCTGAACTAGGTCTTGTTGTAAATTTTAATAGAACACCACTTTCCCCTTGGAGTTCTCATCAGTGTTTGTAATTGTATGGTTAGGTATGATTTTTTCTCACTAGGCTAGGGCAGGGATCTGACTGCTCACCATTGCATATCTAGCGTCCATCACAATGCCTCAGGCATAACAGTAAATGTCTCTCCTGTGGATACTGGTAAATTTTAAACTCTACCTCGGCCTTTATGATGAATAAATGCCTCTAACGGTTCAGGAAATAGGCACTTTTTGAAAAATTCACTACAAGGTTTTTCTCTACTCAGAGGCAAAGTCACCACTCCATTCAAGTACCAAGAATTGTCCTTCCAATCTTTGTATCTTATTCCACTTTCCAGAGACACCTGAAAGCCCAGTAACTTGTTCACCTGTTTGTTCACTCTGCTGAATTCCCTTTGACTTCCATCATTATTTTGATCCTAAGTTTTCCTAGGAGTTCAGCCCTCTGCTCATCAGAGAGGGCGTTCAGTTAGCAATGCTGGGACCATCTGAACAGATCTAGTTCTAGCGAGGCACAGCTCAGATCAGCAGGGAACGCTAGGGGTTGGGAAGAACATAATACTAGAACATTAAAATTGCGTTCGTATAGTTCAGAAATTAGACAGTTTAAACAGCTCCCGAATTCCTCATTTGATATCAATGAATCCCAAATCTGACAAAGCAAAGGGGTGTGTCTGTTGTCAGGATTCCACCACCAAAAGACAAAACATAATGACAAACTTTGTCCTCCTTTGTCCTTATCCTCCAAAGTCACAACCACCCTAAAAAGGGAGTAATGGGGTCTGAATTTCATGCCTTTCCCAGACACTTGTGAATTTGGGCAGGAAAGGCTTTTCCAGAACAGGTAAGCTGAAGAAGGTGGACATTTTTTCTTACACTCACTTTTCCTAAAGTTTAACACTTCAACTGCTTAAATGGGTACCTCACTTCCAAGTATGTAAAATAATAGCTTGTCTTTTTGTTTTGTAGCCTCAAATTGTTAATCAATGAAAGAAGTCCAGCTAAAGACAAATACAATCACAAAATGGGCCAACCCCATGCAGGATGTTTTGTTAAGGCATCAGTGGGATGAAATCATGTAATTCTGTCTCAGTCTTTATCAACGTGGCCCACTTAAATTCAAGGTAGAGTCTGAGTGTTTAGGTAAACAGAATAAGCAAAGAATGTGTGGGTAACATATTTGTTTAAATTATGCTAAAGGTTTAGGTCCAACTCTTGTTAATTGACTAATTCCTTCCTCTCTAGACCATTTGGCTTGAATTTTTTTCTGATGGGTTTGCCAGAAGCAGAAGGAACAATGCTAACCACTTGAAGGGTTGTCTGCTTATTGGTTTTTACTAACAGACATTTGTCAAAGCAGGACTGGAATACAGACAGGAGCCACAGCATGTAGCATCTTTAGCGGTTTGTGCAATCTCTCTCTTCCTGCTCTTGCTGCCGCATTTCCTCCTAGAAAATAGCCAAGAATGGATGTTCAGAGGGTGACCGTCATATGGTGAGCTGATCTGTAGCTTCTCCAGCAGTTTATTTAAGGTAAACCTATAGCTTCTGGAGAGCTAGCACTTATTAATTATTTATTTCTAATGAAATGAAGCAAATTGTTGATTGCTAACAATTAAGAGGAGAGGGGTTTAACTTAAGCTATCGGCTGATCTTCAGGCAGCAGGAAAATAAGGGATTGGCTACTGTTATTTTTAATAGTGATTATTGCTCCATGGATTATAATATACGTCCTCAAATTTTCAGTTGACTTAAACTTACTATTGTACCATTTCAAGGAAAATGTTGAAACCTGACAAGCATGTATTTACTCCCTCTTTTTTTCTGTAAAGTGCATTTAAATTTCATACAATGGTTTAATTTTTGCTTTAATATTCTCTGTATTATTTCTATTTCTGTATATGTGCTCTCAGAATAAGTATCCTATTATTTTTTGGTCTATTTCTGAACTGTTTCCACAAAAACTATTCAATTTTACAGAATTCTAGGTATTTTAGGGGGGCAGATATAAAGATTGTGTGTGTGTTTGTGTGCTCAACTATTGAACAGAGCCATTACAGGACATGAAGCAGATTGAATCCATATGGAGTCTGTGGTTGTTTTATATTAAAAGCTAACTTTTTAAGTCTCTAGCCTTCCCTAAAATAAATTGCAATTTCTAAGTTTTGTTTGATCTATTTTCGTTTTGCTTGGACCTTCCCCTTCCACTTCCCTCCTCCTTTCCTTATGTGACCCCTAGAGTCTTAAATTCCTTAGAACTGGCTAATTTCTGGCACTGTTCTGGAAACAGAGCCCATGAAGATCGACCCTGCAGAGTCCCTGCTTGGACCTAGTGGACTGTCCCCCGAAGAGACCTGCAGGTCATCATCACCATCTGATGATCCAATGTCCTAACGGGGAGAGTGATGAGGGATAAGGCAGTCCCAGAGATTGACAGGGCAGAAATTAAGAAATTTTTTCATAGAGTTCACAGGTAAAAGAAAACTTTCTTATTAGAAATTATGTCTTTCTCCCCCTTATTAGAAATATGTCTTTCTTCCCCTTTCTAATAATTCTGATTCATCAGTTTATCAAGTACTCTCGGATGTAAGGCAGTCATCTCTGGAGGCCGTTGGGTAGGCAATGCTCTGCTTATCCCCCATTCCCTTGACCCAGAGCTTCTTTAACACTGGCCGTTCTTTCTTCAGGTACGAAGTGTTTAACTGAATGAATTTTAAATAGTCCTTAATAATTTACAGGCATTTGGATAAAATCTATATTCATCTTTGCAGCTGAATCAAAGTCACCTGGCCAAATATAAATAAATATGCATACACATGCATACATAATTACCTACTTATTTTCCATATGTATACAATATACTTTCAGAGCCAGATGTTTTTGTTACATTTTAAACCCAGAACTAAACCAGGCATGAAATAAACTGTAACTATAACCTGACTAAGGTGATATTTCACTCGGCCAGCATCCTCACTAAAGAAACCAGGCTCTAAAGATCCCTGTTTAGGAAACCAACAGCAAATAGAAAAACGTTCTTGCATTTTTTTCTGAAATGTCCAAATAATTTGCACTTTTTATTCGACGTTTTATGTATTGAAAGTGAGATTGAAGCTAATAGCGCCCTACCCAATATATTTGGAAATATGAGAAAAGCAATTGTCATAGCATGTAATTTATTCTATGTTGTTGACCTTTTTCAAAATGCATTTCTCTGGTGGTCAGATCAGTTTATGGTTAAGTTAATAAAAATATTTTTCTTGAATTCCACCTGACTATTGACCTTGGCATAACTCGCTTAAGACTTTATTTGGTAAAATAAGTCTTTTTAATTAAGAAGCAGTTTAGGGAACCTGATTAATGCTTTATTTTTGTAGGGTTAAAAATATGTGGAATGTGGCTCCTCTTTAAAATAATACTGTCAGTGATTGGCCAGAGCAGGAAAACATTCTGGGACGAATAGCAGAGGGTATAATGGTCTTAGAGCCCATTCTCTGGAGTTAATTGAGCTGGTTTCAAATCCCAAATCAGCAGCTTGCTGACTTTGTGGCCCAGGCAATTTACTTCACTTTTCAAAGTTGCATCTTTAAAGTGGGGAAAATGATAAGGTTATTTTGACAATTAAATGAGATCATGCAAATTGGTTAGTCCAATGTCCAGCATGGACAGTAATTAGTGCTCATGCATTTAACTATTATTACAGATTGCAGTAGAAGTCAAAGTGGAACAGTGTCTTAAGTCACCAATTAAAAATATAAGCCCTGGCCGGTTGGCTCAGCGGTAGAGCATCGGCCTGGAGTGCAAAAGTCCCGGGTTCGATTCTCAGCCAGGGCACACAGGAGAAGCGCCCATCTGCTTCTCCACCCCTCCCCCTCTCCTTCCTCTCTGTCTCTCTCTTCTCCTCCTGCAGCCGAGGCTCCATTGGAGCAAAAATGGCCCGGGTGCTGGGGATGGCTCTGTGGCCTCTGCCTCAGGCGCTAGAATGGCTCTGGATGCAACAGAGCGACGCCCCAGAGGGGCAGAACATCGCCCCCTGGTGGGCGTGCCGGGTGGATCCCGGTTGGGCGCATGCGGGAGTCTGTCTGACTGCCTCCCCGTTTCCAGCTTTGGAAAAATGGGGGAAAAAAAAAATATATATATATATATATTATTGTAATCAGAAATATTAGTAGATACTTAAAGAAGCGGTTGATATTTGGGTCTGAGTGTATGTATCATATTGAAAATTCTATGATTGATCAGGTTACGATATATATATATAAAAGACACTCTCTAAATCTTTGAACATTTGGGTATGTTAAGGTTTGTGAAGATGATTGTTAAATTTATAAAAAGGGAGGTGACAGATTGAGACAGAAGAGTCCTGCAAATCAGTGTCTATGCTTCAGTAAGGCGCTGGCCCCGGGCACAAATATCAGTTGAGAAGGACAAAAGTTTCGTGATTTTGTAAAGAAAATTGACAATATTACAACCGTTTGCTTTTTTGCTTGTTACAGAACAAACCTAGCAAAAAATTTCTTGTCATTCTTAGTTTCGCAGAACTCTGATATGTCAAGAATCTCAGACAAGCCTGACCAGGCAGTGGTGCAGTGGATAGAGCATCAGACTGGGATGTGGAAGACCCAGGTTCAAGACCCCAAGGTTGCCAGCTTGAGCACGGGTTCATCTGGTTTGAGCAAAGCTCATCAGCTTGGACCCAAGGTCACTGGCTCCAGCAAGGGGTTACTCGGTCTGCAGTAGCCCCACCGTCAAGGCACATATGAGAAAGCAATCAATGAACAACTAAGGTGTTGCAACGAAAAACTGATGATTGATGCTTCTCATCTCTCTGCGTTCCTGTCTGTCCGTCCCTATCTATCCCTCTCTCTGACTCTCTCTCTGTCTCTGTAAAAAAAAAAAAAAAGAATGTCAGACAGAAAGGCAGGGAGGATACAGAAAGTGAAGCCATTAAGGAAACAAGCTCGTGGGCTCTGGACCCTGTAAAACGGGGACCGGGATGGCTTTCCCCCTGGATTGTAAGCAGCACAAAAGTAGGAAATTTTTTTCATTCTTGCATCTTCAGGACATAAAACAGTGCCTGGCACACAGGCTCCCAATAAATGTTCTAGGATAGAAGGGAAGATATGGACTGGGAGACAATAAATTGTCAGGGCAGTAAAGTTCTGTCTTTCCCTCTGAGGTCTGAAAAACATTTAGTGTGGTATTAGTGTGTACAGCTAAGACTGTAGTCCTAGTGCCAGTGTTACACCACAGTACTGTACAGCTATAATTCCGTGAGTTTCACTTCGAATCAATGTTTGTGACAGAGGCCTTACTAGCTCCTTGTAATTAGAGTCTCTAATATTTTGTGACCAAAATCTGTGGTCCCTCTCAAGTGTGAGGCGTGGCCAAATGGTCCAGCCAGTGCATCTGATGTCCTTGCCACATTAGGACTCTATCACAGAATATTATTAGGGATTATTAATAATAAATAAATAAATATAGTAATTATATAATGTGTAATTGGTAACATGCAATTAGTATATTGATAGATAATATTATTATAAAAATGCCAGAGTAAAGCCGGGAGGGCCATATTTAGTCTCAAGTGGTATTTGGTGTATTTAGTCTCAAGTGGTTGATAAGATTGAGGTCAATATATTGGTTCATTTCAAGAATCATAAAAAAATGGAGAGAAAATGATGATCACATTTAAATATTCTTTCCAATGTACTGATCTAATTTAAGTTTTTTTGACTCTCTAATTTTTTGTAATTCTATAGCTAAAGCCCACTTCCTCTTCAGTAGTTGAAAATGGCTAACATATATGTAAAGCATCCTAAATATAATGAACAATGCTTCAGTGATATTATATTATTAAAAAAGATATACTAAGTATTGAGATTGATTATAATTTACAATTAATACAATTGACTACTGACATTTCAAAGTGTGTATTTGTAATTAAGAAGGCTATGACAGAAAGAAAATGTTGACCAGAACTTCTTTAAAATGTTTTATTAAACAGAGCAAAACGTGAGCGTCAAGGCACTTGGATAAAGTTTAGGTTTGAAAATTGAATAGATCTTTCTTGTATTAAACATTATTAAACCTTATTTTACCAGTGTTCATAAAGGATGTGTATATTGTTTCATGTGCTTACCTCTGGTTTAGGGAATGTAGCGTAGGTCCCCAACTTCCTTTGGATAAACAGCAAAAAGTTATTTTTATGGATCTCAAAGGAGAAACTTAATCCCTGCATGTCTAGCATCTAATGCAGGGGTCCCCAAACTATGGCCCGTGGGTCACATGTGGCCCCCTGAGGCCACTTATCTGGCCCCCCGCCGCACTTCCGGAAGGGGGACCTCTTTCATTAGCGGTCAGTGAGAGGAGCACATTGACCATCTCATTAGCCAAAAGCAGGCCCATAGTTCCCATTGAAATACTGGTCAGTTTGTTGATTTAAATTTACTTGTTCTTTATTTTAAATATTGTATTTGTTCCCATTTTGTTTTTTTCACTTTAAAATAAGATATGTGCAATGTGCATAGAGATTTGTTCATAGTTGTTTTTTTTTATAGTCCGGCCCTCCAACAGTCTGAGGGACAGTGAACTGGCCTCTTGTGTAAAAAGTTTGGGGACCCCTGATCTAATGAATTAATATTTTTATGGACTGGATTATTTAAAAATCTTTTAAAAATACCTCCTATTCTTCCTTTAACATAAATAGGTGAAGCTGAAAATGCATAATTGTCAATATATTTGTCATAACTCTCCAAATATTGTATGATCTTGTTTTCTTGGACACTGACAGAGCTTCAGTCACACCTGCTCTGACCTGTCAGGAGTTGGTAGGAGAGAGACAAGAAGCTGTTCTATTGGAGCCCAACCGCGGAGTAAAGAAGAAATGATAGCCACTCTGGCTAGTCATGAGCCATGCTCAGTCCGTTTGCACTGGAGTGCTAGCTCACCTTGCTGCCTGGAAAGCTGGGAGGCCACCCTGAGAGGAGGAATTTATTAAGGTGTGTCTTCTCTCCCAATAATGCATGCTAAATTGCCCCACTCCTAATTGCCCCACTCCTGCTCCATGAAGCCTTCTATGATTCCTGAAGCTTAAAGCAGTCCTTCATCCTCTTCTTTTCCTCAGTAATTTTGCCTCTTCTATATTAGCAATAACACTAATAAGTACTAATATTCATCAAGAAATTACTGTGTGTCAGATACTGTACAACACCCTGACCATGAGTTACCTATACCCTCCCAACAAGATTATAAAGTTCATTCTGTTGTCATTATCTTCTTTATATAAGTCATAAAACTAAAATATCAGAACAACTAAGTGACTGTTTCATGTTCACATAATTAATGTGTGTGGAGCCAGAATTTGATTTCCAGGGTCTATGCTATTAGCCCATAGATTATTCTGGTTCCAAATCTTCCTTTTCTTCTGTAAGTGCAATAGTGGCTCGTCAAAATTCAGTAAGTAATTTTGGAAGTAAAGCCCAGAAATGAATTGCTCTTCAGGTTTACCTCTGGGCCAGGACAGACTGGTTTGTTATTGCTTCCTCATTGAGGGATTTGAAAGTGGTATGTAGCAATGTGAACTATTTGGGTACAAAACTGAGTATGTAAAAATTGTTTCCACAAACCATATAGCTTCAAAGTTATAAACCAAGTGAAAGTCAAACTGTGGTAACCTAGAATGTTCCTCTTATCCCTCGTCTATTTAATAAGTCAAATCTGTTCTCACTTGGCTATCCTGGCATCTTTTATAAGATAATAGCAGAGAAAGATGCTTCTGGTCAAGTGAAGACTTTGAAAGCAGAGAGGAGAAATGTGGTTCTTATATAGCAGGGGTCAGGAACCTATGGCTTGCGAGCCAGATGTGGCTCTTTTGATGACTGCATCTGGCTTGCAGACAAATCTTTAATAAAAAAAATAACATTAAAGGCCCTGGCCGGTTGGCTCAGCGGTAGAGCGTCGGCCTAGTGTGTGGAGGACCCGGGTTCGATTCCCAGCCAGGGCACACAGGAGAAGCGCCCATTTGCTTCTCCACCCCTCCGCCGCACCTTCCTCTCTGTCTCTCTCTTCCCCTCCCGCAGCCAAGGCTCCATTGGAGCAAAGATGGCCCCGGCGCTGGGGATGGCTCTGTGGCCTCTGCCTCAGGCGCTAGAGTGGCTCTGGTCGCAACATGGCGACGCCCAGGATGGGCAGAACATCGCCCCCTGGTGGGCAGAGCGTCGCCCCTGGTGGGCGTGCCAGGTGGATCCCGGTCGGGCGCATGCGGGAGTCTGTCTGACTGTCTCTCCCTGTTTCCAGCTTCAGAAAAATGAAAAAATATATATATATAAAACATTTTTATGTATTACAATTCATTCATTTTCTACCATTCATGTTCATGGTTGCAGGTGGCTGGAGCCAATCACAGCTGTCCTTTGGGACAACACCAAATTTTTATTGGATAATGCATAATGTACAAGGGTCATTGTGAGGTCAGGAAGTAAACTTCCCTCCTTTTAATCAGGTAGTCAGCTAGCTAATTGCAGAAACACTTTTGATGAAGAAGATGGCTAAAAGATAAAAAGATGAGGAGTATAGTACTTTTCAGCAGGAATGAAGAGAGGAATTCACCTTTGTGGAGAGCAGGTTCTGCAGTGTGTCTAATATGCAATAATAAAATTGCATCGATGAAATAGTCAAATATAAAGCCACACTTCGACACACGCCATACTACATTTACATCGAAATATCCAGTGGAGGACAGCAGGGAGAAAGCATGTCAAGAGCTACTGTGCAGCGTGCAAGCTAGTCAGTAGCAACTCCGTGTTTGGACCCAACAAGGTGACTGGAATTCGGCTAGCTTTGCTGGTGCTTTAGCAATTGTGAGAAATGGAAAGCCATTTACAGATGGGGAGTATGCCAAAACATTCATGCTTGACGTTGCCAATGAACTTTTTGACAACTTTCCGGACAAAGACAGATAATCAAATGAATAAAAGACATGCCTCTGTTGGCAAGAACTGTTCACAATCGTACCATCATGATGGCAAATCAAATTGAAGCAACACAAGTGAAGGACATAAATGCAGCACCATTCTTTTCTCTCGCTTTGGATGAGTCAACAGACATAAGCCATTTATCCCAGTTCAGCATGATTGCAAGGTATGCTGTCGGTGACACACTACGTGAGGAAAGTCTTGCTGTTTTGCCTATGAAAGAGACAACAGAGGGGAGGATTTATTCAAGTCTTTCACTGAGTTTGCTAAAGAAAATAATCTACCATTGGATAAACTTATTTCGGTGTGTACTGATGGTGCTCTGTGCATGGTGGGGAGAAACAGGATTCATAGTGCTTCTTCATGAACATGAAAAGAGACCCATCCTAAGTTTTCACTGCATCCTACATCAGGAGGTGCTTTGTGCTCAGATGTGTGGCAAGCAGCTAGGTGAGGTGATGTCGCTGGTCATTAGGGTGGTCAACTTTATTGTTGCCCGAGCTTTAAATGATCGCCAGTTTAAAACACTGCTGGATGAAGTTGGGAATAATTATCCCGGTCTGCTTCTGCACAGCAATGTGCGTTGGTTGTCAAAAGGGAAGGTGCTCAGCCATTTGGCGGCTTGTCTGAGTGAAATCCGGACTTTCATGAAATGAAAAACATCGAGCATCCTGAGTTATCTAACACTGAGTGGCTCCTGAAGTTCTACTATCTCGTGGACATGACTGAACGTCTGAATCAGCTCAATGTGAAAATGCAAGGCATTGGAAATATAGTGTTATCCCTTCAACAAGCAGTGTTTGCGTTTGAAAACAAGCTGGAACTTTTCATTGCTGACATTGAAACAGGTCGTTTACTACACTTTGAAAGACTGGGAGAGTTTAAAATGCATGCACAGCAAGTGACCAGCTCAACATCTTGATCTCCAGCAGCTAGCGGGCTTCACATCTAATCTCCTGCAGTCATTCAAAGCGCGCTTTGGAGAATTTTGTGAGCACACTCATCTTTTTAAGTTCATCACCCGTCCACACAAGTGTGCAGTGGACAGCGCCGACCTGAGTTACATCCCCGGTGTCTCCCTCAGAGATTTTGAGCTACAAGCTGCTGACCTAAAGGCCTCAGACATGTGGGTGAATAAGATCAAGTCACTGAATGAAGGTTTGGAAAGACTTGCCTGACAAAAGCAGAGTTGGTGAGCAAACACAAGTGGGGAGAAATAAAAAAACTTCAACCCGTGGACCAGCTGATTGTCAAAACTTGGAACATGCTTCCCATCACATACCACACACTACAGCATGTGAGTATTGCTGTACTGAAAATGTTTGGCTCTACATATGCATATGAGCAGTCTTTCTCACATCTAAAGAAAGTTAAGACCAACTTACGATCACCTATAACAGATGGAAGTCTCAACGCCTGCATGAATCTTAGCCTCACCACGTATCAACTGACTACAAAGCCATCAGCAAAACCATACAGCACCAGAAGTCGCATTAATGGTAAGAAGTACTTTATTCATCATTGGTTAGCAACAGCATAACAACGTTATTAAAAAGAATTCAGAGACTTATTGTACTTTAAAAGTGTTGGTCTTACATAAAATGCACACATTTGCTTGTATTTAGTGTTAAACATATTGTATGGCTCTCATGGAATTACATTTTAAAATATGTGGCGTTCATGGCTCTCTCAGCCAAAAAGGTTCCCGACCCCTGCTTTAGAGGATGCCAGCCCATGACAGTCGCTCCAAGGCGACATGTGCATACAGGTTTTCCCTGTCCTGATCTACATTCACACTAAACAAGTCCCTCTGTCTCCTCTGTTTATTGGAAGAAAAAGAAAGGGTGACCAGAGGCAAGAGAATAAAGAAAAAAAGAATAATGGTGCATAAAAAAATAGGCATTAGTGAGAAAAAAATCAATACCATGTTGTTTTATGTTTAAGAACATGGTCCTCTGATAGTAAGCTGGTTCTAATGGGTTACACGGGTGTGTGTGTGTGTGTGTGTGTGTGGGTGTAACAGAAGAAGGGAGATGAGAGCTGAGATAAGAGAAAAGGACAAGGCCAGCAAGTTTCCAAGCTGTGTAGAAGGGCACTTTGTCAGCCCTGGCTCCTACGGAAGCCAGGTCGTGTGATTCATCACAGCCCAGATTCTTATCTCTTCAAAGAGCGGTGTTTACAAGAAGATGATGCCAACATTCAAGAGGGATGAGAGTCTGGCCAAATAATTGTCAAGAACCCTTAAAATATAGGCTACTTAACTTGGGGTGATATTAAACTCAGGAGCAGCAATAACTCTAAAAATGAGGGGGAAAGAACGTGGTGGTCACAAGCTAAGGATGACATTCTCTCTTTCCCTCATTCTCTCTCTCTATCACTCTTCTCCCCCTCTCTGCCTGGCTGTTATTGAAGATGACATTTTTATCGTTATTCTTAACATAGCTGCAAACTTAAAGAGGTGGGAAGAACAGAATAGATGCAATTGTTTTGATCTTTCTCTCACAGATTAGGACGAAATTCAAACCCCATTGAATCAGAAAAAGTTAAAGGTGCTTTACCTTATAATTTGCTAGCCATCTAGTGCTGAATCCACAATCAAATGATAGGTCCATATAGAAACAGCAAATGCTGTTTCTAGAGTCTGTGCTTTCATCAAACACCTACTCATAGCTGTAGAAAGTGCCTGTAAGACTTTGGGTAAACCCTGGCAACCTGGAAGAGTAGGAGACATACTTCTTACTTTTTAGGAGCTCCTAATCTAACTCATGAGACTGAGAGACACAGAAAAGCAAAGCACAGTGCTAAGTCTGTGGGATCAGACGAGAGCCAGATGGGCCCAAGCACTAAAGTGGACTTCTTTCAACTTGAAATTTAATTTCATTTTTTATTTTGTTCACTGCTTTCAATTTCCTTACCTTTCTGGTCTGGATGAAAATTAAAGAGCTCAGTTTTAGACTTGGAGGTAATAAGTGAAAGGGTATTAAAACCAGTGCACTGGATATGTAAACCTACATCAGATCATGAGGTAGAGATTTCATCTGGGAAAAGGTGATGCTTTAGGGTATCTTTGAAGAAGGGAGGGGAACAGAAGACTGAGGAATGCGCTTAAGTAAGGATGCTGAGCATAACCAGTGTGAAGACCAGGACAGTGGTCTAATGGCCCAAAGAAGAGAAGCTTTTCTCAAAGCCAGGAGAGGTTGGGGCTGACTGTTATAATTGTTTAAATGTCTTGTCCCCACAGGTTGTTCAAGTTCATGAAGGCAGGGACCATGCTTGTCCTTCTCACTGCTCTTCCTAGGGCCCATTACAGCCCATGACACCAAGTATGTACTTACAAATATTCATTTAATTAAGGAAGATTGTTGGAATCCAGACTTAAGTTCAAACCTCCATTCAAAGACCATGGAAAATAATGCCTCCTCTCAAGCTTGCTTTCCGATTAGCAATGTGCCTCTTGCCATATAAAGTCAAGTACAGTTATAAGGCAATGAGAAGAGGGGGTAGTTCAATTCCAAGTCAATATGGGTTTATCTGAAGTGTAAATTTTTAAAAAGAGATAAATTTCACAAACTCCAAATATGAAATTAATCTCACTCTTCCAAAGTGCTGAGAAAATTTAAGGTTGCAAAGGGGTCCTGGGCAGTTGGTTCAGTGGATAGAGCATCAGCCAGGCATGTGGATGTCCTGGGTTTGATTCCCAGTCAGGGCACAGATGAGAAGCAACTACCTGCTTCTCTGTCCCTTCCTCACCCTCTTCTCTCCCTCTTCCCCTCTTTCAGTCAGAGAGTGGCTTGGCTGGGCCAAGCATCGGCCTCAGGCACTGAGGATAGCTTGGTTGATTCAAGCATCAGCCCCAGACAGGGGTTGCCGGGTAGATCCCAGTCGGGATGCATACAGGAGTCTGTCTCTCTATCTCCCCTCCTTTCACTTATAAATAAATAAATAAATATTGCAGTGGAGTGAAGCAAATCAAGGAAGGCTCTGAGTTTTTTATTTAGCCTTATATGAAAAGTGGGATTGGGATTGGGATTGTCAAAGTGGAGGTGAGTGTTTTTCTAGAGGGGTAATTTGGATGACAATGTAGGGACAGGGTGTACGGAGGTTGACTACAAAAAGTCAGCCTAAGAAAGACACAGACTCACCACCAAAGAGGGAGTGAGGTCATTTGGCACAGGGGTAAATTAGGAGCCACGAGACCTGTTTTTCACCCCAACTCTCCCATATGCTGTGTGCGATTTCAGGCACACTTAATTCGCCGAACCTAAGGTTCCTAACCTATAAGTAGAGGGCAATATTAAATAGAGAGATAATGTGAGGGTCAAATGAGATTGTGTGTACTTAAAGCACCTGTCTAGTGCAGATAAATGTTAGCAATATGTTCACCACCGGGATGCGAGACAAGTGGCTCCTTTTATTTTTATTCTTTTATTCTTTTCCCAAGTGAGAGGAAGGGAGATAGACAGACTCCCACATGTGCCCCAACCAGGATCCACCCAGCAAACCCCACCTGGGGCCAATGCTCTGCTATCTGGGGCCACACTTGCAACTGAGATATTTTTTTAGTACCTGATGTGGAGGCTCCATGAAGCCATCTGCAGTGCCAGTTGAGCCATGACTGAGGGTGGGGAAGACGGGGAGAGAGAGAGAGAGGAAGGGGAAGGGTAGAGAAGCAGATGGCTGCTTCTCCTGTGTGCCCTGACCAAAAATCAAATTCAGGACATCCATCGTCAGGCTGATGTTCTACGACTGAGCCAACCGGCCAGGGCCAAATGGCTCCTTTTGAAGAAACTGGCCACGGCATCATCCTTCATCACTGTGGTTTACAGACTTCTGCTATATTCACAACATGGAAAAAAGACAGAGAATACTATTTTGGGTGAGGGCCAGATTGGTATCCAAGAAGAGAAGAGTAAAATGAACTGATGAGATCTTAGGGCACGGGAGGTGCCCAGGGAACGCAAGAGAGGGGCATTTTCCAATTCTATTTAATGTGTACTGTGTCGCTAGAGACACAGAGAGGAAGGTGGGCGGGGCGGGAGACATGGAGTTGTGAGAAGGGGGAACCATGAGAGAGATGGAGAAGGCGCGATGGGGAGAAAGGTAGAAGAAGTTTTAGGCAAGGTGTGTTAGACCCTTCCAGAAAGTGTTCCAGTCCTAGGCAATACGTGCTCTAGGCTGTGCTCTGGTTTATGTAAGGGTTTCAGACTGGCCCTCTAGTTAAAAAATAAATAAATAAAGCACCAGGAAAACTGTCTCATCCACCTAAAAAGGCAGGAGGTATCAAGATATTGTACAAAAAAACGTAGGCTTTCGAGTCAGCTGGTCCCGGCTCCCTTATTTGCCTCAGGAACTTGGTCAAGGTACCTGTTTATATGAATAAGAAATGTCATTTTTTCCTAATACATGTGAATATAAAAATTGCATGAGATAACATGTAAAAGAATCTAACACATAGTGAAGGTTTTTCTTTTTTTTATATGATCTACTTATTATATTAGTCTTTTTGTTTATTTTTATTTTTTTATAAATAAATTTTTATTTTAATGGGGTGACATTAATAAATCAGGGTATATATATTCAAGGAAAACATGTCCAGGTTATCTTGTCATTCAATTCTGTTGCATACCCATCACCCAAATTCAGATTGTCTTCCATCACCTTCTATCTAGTTTTCTTTGTGCCCCTCCTCCACCCCTCCCCCTCTCCCTCCTTCCCTCCCCCCGCCCCCCATAACCACCACACTCTTGTCCATGTCTCTTAGTCTTGTTTTTATGTCCCACCAATGTTTGGAATCCTGTAGCTCTTGTTTTTTTTCTGATTTACTTAGTTTACTCCATATACTGTTATCAAGACCCCACCATTTTGTTGTAAGTGATCCGATGTCATCATTTCTTATGGCTGAATAGTATACCAGTATACCATGGTGAATATGTGCCACATCTTCTTTATCCAGTCTTCTATTTTTTTTTTACAGTGATTAAAGCCTTTAAGCAAACTCTTGGCCAATACAGCAAGAATCCATAAAAGAGTAGTATCCTTAACATGTTCATAGTGAAGGTTTAATTAGCTCATATGTGCTGGGTAAAATCCCAGCCCTGTAACTTACTTGCTATATGACTAGGGCAAGATCCTTAACTGCTTGAAAGCTCAGTTATTGCATCTATATAATGGGTATAAGAAGACCTACCTCACAAAATTTTTATGAGCATTAAATGAAATCCTTCCTATAAAGCCCTTAGAATAATACTCAGTTCATATTAAGTGCTCTAAATGTGTTCAAAGTTGCTATTCAAAGGTAATCAAAAGCTGCATGTCTACTAGGTTAATAGCTTTGAACATAAAAGACAATAGACTTTCAGATGAGAGATCCCACCAATCTAATCTTTTTGTTTATTTGTTTTGTGAGGAGAGGAAAGTTAGACATAAAAGGGAGAGTATGTGGCCCAGACTGTAGGAGACATGGCTCTGCGACAGAAATCAAGAAGGCAGAGATTTACCAAGTGGGGAAATCATGGACATTTATGGTCACATTATTCTGATTGGCTGAGAGAATCAGCAGGCCTCTCGCCAGTTTTCTTTCTGTTCACAGAAATAAAAGCTCAGTGTGTATGAAAATCAACTATTTCTTTCCTCCTTTTTTTAGTTGATAAGAAGAATTTACTTATGTAGTCAAGGCAGGCTTGTTTCTGCTCAGTGAAAACTGGGTTTAAGTAGTATAATAAGAAGCTAGATGGGCACTGGATAAAAATTTGTTTATTGTGATATGATATAGTTTGTTGATTTTCCTCCGTTTCCTACCTACAACCACAAAAGAGATAGTTGAGTAATAATACAACTGGCCAAAATGTTAAAAATAGTCAGCTTGGTTTTATCTGGTTGAGATCAAACTGGACTGCTACATGGTCCCCCTGAGCTGGCTAGACCCGTCCAACACAAGTGTCCTCTCCTGAGGGTGCCATGGGCATCACGTGGCAATTCATGAGAAATAGACTCTCATGCTTTTCTTCAGGCCTACTGAGACAGAATATGAATGCCTGGTAATATTGCCCAGTGATTTATATGTGTATTAAGGTTTGGAAAGCACTGAGTTAGAGGGCGGTGTTATGACCACACAATCTTGATTATTACAGTCTTTATCTCAATCCGATTTGCATGGGCAAGAGTGTTGAAGGGAGGCTGAATATAAATAAAATTTCTCGCTTGATAGATTTAGCACAATAAAGAGTTCCCTTAGCTCATAAAATGACAATCTTAATAAACAAACCTTAATATTAAAAACATGATAAAAGTATATTAATCAATAATAGGAAAGCATGTGTTCAATGGAACAATATAACAATTAGGTTCTGTACTTCCTTAGGGAGATTATGGCTTGATCATAAGGCCACTGATGCAAGTTTTTTTAAAGAGGAAGTGGATTCAGCCCAGACTTCAGAAATTCACTTCTGCCACCTAGTAACCATGTGACTTTGGGCAAGTCACTGCATTTCTCATACATCAAATGAGAGGAAAACAGGACCTACAGCATGAGGTGGTTAAGAGGCTTAGATGAGTTAACAGGTACACACAGAACTCACAAATTTTTTCAGCACTATATAAGCATTAGATACTAGTACTGATGATACTATATTTTTGTTTGATTTGACAATGCTATCTCCTTAATTGATTCCTCCTAACGTATTTTCATGGTTTCAGTAAAAATAAATTTGAAAAAAATTTACAAAAATTTTGATAAACTCCTTGAATATCTTGGACATTCCAAGGGAATTTCAAAGCCAGCACTGGGTGGGGAATACCTGCTTCGTATCTTTTCTTGCTGTGGAGGCTGCTATAAAAGTCTCAGTTCCCCCTGGTTTACTGTGATTAGTGAGTGAGGCTCACTCATCATCCTTGTTGCTTGGATTAAAAACAAACCCCCAACACCCCCCAAAACCTCTCAAGACGCAGGTTTGTGAAAGACTGCAGAGAGGTTTCAGATGGCAAAAATGCTTCTTCCAACATGGGTTTGAGGGGAGAATTACTACTGTCACCTATTTTTCATGGGACTTCTTCCAGCTCTGTTTATAACTAGTGTTCATAACATAGCGGATGTTGAACAAACACTTGTCAAACTACAGGAAGTTATGACAACAGGGAGAACATCTCACTACTGGAAAGTGTTCTGAAATGGTATGAACTACCTTGGGAGGCAGAGGGAGCAGTGCCGGAAGGATTCAAGGTAAGGCTTGTGCTTGGCTTCTGGGGCTAGTTTATTTTATTTTTTAAAGATTATATTTATTCATTCTTAGAGGGGGGGGGAGCAGGAAGCATTAACTCCCATATGTGACTTGACCAGGCAAGGCCAGGGTTTTAAACTGGGAACCTCAGTGTTTCCAGGCGACATTTTATCCACTGCATCACTACAGGTCTGGCTTCTGGGGCTGGTTTAAATGGGAAGTATTGAGGCAGTGGTCTCAAAGATGTCTCCCCCCAAAGATTCTGCAGCTGTAGGTCAGGGGCAATCAGCAATGGATCATAATAGCTCAGGCCTCACATCCCTGAAGGGTCTTAAATATAGATTCTTGACACTAGCCTCCCATGAGATTTTGCATTGAAGTTTTAAGTGTTAAAAGCATCCGTTTGCAGCCCTCGCAGGTTGCTCAGTGGATAGAGCATTAGCCTGGTATGTGGATGTCCCAGGTTCGATTCCCAGTCAGGGCACACAGGAGAAGTGACCATCTGCTTCTCAACCTCTCCTCCTCTCTCTCTCTCTCTCTCTTTTCTCCTCCCACAGCCATAGCTCAAATGGTTTGAACAGGTTGGCTCTAGACACTGAGGATGTCTCCATGGCCCTGACTTCAGTGTTAAAATAGCTCAGTTGCAGAGCAACAGAGCAGTGACCCCAGATGGGTAGAACATCACCTGGTAGGGGCTTGCCAGGTGGATCCCTAGGTACTGGTTGGGGTGCATGTGGGAGTCTGTCTCTCTGCCCCCCTGCCTGTCACTTAATTAAAAATAAATTAAAAGCATCAGTTTGCTAAATGGAAACACTTTAGACATCCCATAGTTTTGGTCAACCCATTTCATTATTTGTGTTGATTTTTGTTTGGCCTTATTTAATGTACTAGAAGAACTTTAAAAGCCAGAAGTGGTCCAAGTTCTCTGAGCCAGGCCTCTCTTGAGCTCTGACAGGTCTTGTTCTAAGCGTATATAAATCTCTGGGGTCTGCTGTCCCCTTACTCTATGCTTCTGTTGGGCTCTCTCATTCTTCTACAAGAAGTCCAAACCAAGCAAGCACATTGTGATTGTCCACAGAGAGAATACTCTTCAAACAGGGCATAACAAAAAATATTTTGGGGGGAAAAATTCCATCATACAGGTCTCCCCCAGGTCATTCCTCTTTACCTCACACTGATAACACCTTCCTGGCTTTTACCTCAACCCACCACCCTTACCCCCCCCCCATAGATCCACACCCCCCACTCTAAGTCTCTCACACCTTTATCATGCAACGACATTCGGTTCAGTCCCAGACGCTCCATACTCACTGAGACACTTATGAGAGTCTTCTAGAAAGCCAGCGTTCCTAGAAGGTGGTGTGTATATAGAAGGAGGGTGCTTAGAAGCTTAAAACGATGTTAAATCGTACATCTATGCCACACACCTTTGGGGGGAGGGGCATTTCTCATTATGGTTTTGAATAATGCAATTTGCATTTAGTTATTCATGAAACCGTTGGGCCTGTCTAAATGGCCAAATCATGTATGGGGAGACAAATAGACAGATAGAGAGAGAGAATGAGAGAGAGAGAGAGAGAGTGAGAGAGAGAGAGAGATCTTCACCTTCAAACCACACATGATCAGAGGCAACAAAGAATAATCATGGGAGTAAAGAGCCTGATCTAATGATTCCTTTTTAGTTCTTTTCCAGAAAATTTTATTATTATTATTATTTTTAGTGAGAGAGACAGAGACAAAGAGAGGGACAGATAGGGACAGACAGAAAAAAAGAGAGATGAAAAGCCTCAATTCTTTGTTGCAGCTTCTTAGTTGTTCATTGATTGCTTTCTCATATGTGCTTTGACTGGGGTGGGGGTGTGGGCTCCAGCTGAGCCAGTGACCATTTGCTCAAGCCAGAAAACTTGTGCTTCAAGCCAGCAACCTTTGGGCCCAAGCCAGCAACCATGGGGTCATGTCTATGTTCCCATACTCAAGCCAGTCACCCCATGCTCAAGCTGGTGAGTCCAAGCTCAAGCTGAATAAGCCCGCACTCAAGCAGGCAACCTCAGGGTTTCAAACCTAGGCCCTCTGCATCCCAGGCCAATGCTCTATCCACTGTGCCATTGCCTGGGAAGGCTCCAGAAAATTTTTAAAAATCTGTTTTCTTTGTGGAGAAGCCAAGGTGGTGGAATGCAGGCAATGCTTACCCTCTAACCTGGGGAGGGAGGAAAGCAGTAAAGGCACTGATGTTGGTAGCTATGGGCAGGGCCTGCCTAAATTGTCACTGGTAATTGGTATTGGTGGTCCTCATGCCTTTAGAGGACCATTTGAAAATTGCAAAAATAAGATAAAATAAAATTACAAAATTCAAGACCAACTTCCAGGCAGACAATTTTTGTTCACAGGGCCAATATTTACCGGGTAAGAAAATTGAGTCTGAGGATGGTTAAATATTATACAAACTAGTGAAGTAATTGAACTAGGATTATTAATAAAATCCATGTGTCTTTCCTTCTCACTATTCTGTATTAGTTGACTAAGGTCATCTTCTGCAGAAACCATCTATCCCTCTCTTCTATCCAAGTACACTGTGCTCTAAATTAATCTCCAGTTCCCCTGCCCTCTTTTCTCCAACACCCTGCTGCACATTCTCTCCCCAGCTCTGCAGGAGCCCTCCCCCTTCCTCATCCATCACCTCCCTTAAGCTTCACTCAGTTCCTTTTAATAGGGAAAGGCTAGTGTCATGGTAGAGGGCCACCGTGCCAATCTCGCTCTTCCAAAACTGTGTGGGACGTCAGAGACAATAACTACTCTGATATCTTCTACTGCTCTTACACATCACCTCTCTTTCAGTCTCTTGGGAAGGGTATGAGGCTCAGGTCTGTTGGTCTTTGCTCTAGTGGTCATTTGGGGGCAGGGAGGAAAGCTAAAACAGAGAACAGACTACTATGCCATTAGTCAACCTTTCCAGAAGTATAGTGCCCATGCCACTGGTGGTTTGGGAAAAAATTATTAGAGGTATGCAGGCAAATATTTTGTTTCAATAGTTGTGTATTTATTTTTACGGATACTTTCTATGTTGGGTGAGGGATGCTGATTTCCATTTACGGTTATAATGCAATCTTTTTTTTAAAAAAAACAAACAACACACAACATTGGTTAGAAATAAAGTAAACATTTAAAAATATAGATTAGTTAAATGAAATTACAAATGGACCAAAGAAATGGCAAAAGGTGAACAGAGGTTTAAGAAACACTGCCTTAAGCAAAGCTTTAAATCTCATTTGCCTCAGATTAGCACTTCTTGAAAAGTGGTCCTTTTCATGTTCTGAACACCTGGGGGTGGGCACACTTCTCATGGTGGAGTCATAGACTATCTGTGTTTACAGGGCACTCAGGGGAGGGGTGCTTAACTGGATTACACAACCAGGGTACAGTGGTCCCTTGTCTATCGTGGAGTTGAGTTTCCAGAACCCTCTGTGATAGGTGAAAATCTGCAAAGTATAGACCTTATATTCATTTTATTATTTATATAGATTTCAAGGCTTTATAAAACCCTCCCACATTCTTATAAACCTTTCCCACACTGTTATTAATCTTTTCCACACTTATTTTGCTTATTTTACTGCTAAAATAATAAATATATAAAAATACCTATATACCACAAAATCCTGGGATATAGCGAAAAACCCATGATACAAAATTAGATATATATAATTTTAAAATCCGCGATACAGTGAGACTGCGAAAAGTGAACCGCGTGATATGAAGAGGGATAACTGTATATAGAGCAATTTTATCCCAGTGCTTGTTGCTCAGAATGCTCTCTGCATCCTAACTGCTCCAGTCTAAATGCTCTTTAAAACCCATTGTCTTCTTCAGGTTCTTGCTCAAGAAGTAGACTGGTATTGCAGTTTTGACAGTTGGGAGATTGAATAACTTGCTCCACATCTTGGTGGCCAACCTTTGTCACCCTGGTCAGCCAGGCTCTAGGCCGGCCCTTCCTGTGGGCAGTATCTTCGGGCCCAGGAATACATTTATTCAGATAAGAGGTGGTATGGGAAAGGAGGTGCAAGCTACTTAACTTGTCTTTCTTCCCATCTGAACTGTGACCCCACATTAACAACCTGTCTTGTGAAGGCATCTCATTTAGGATGAGTAATGCAAAAGTAGTAGTTAGTGTTCATTGAGTGTTCTAGGTGCTTTGCATACATCATTTCTTTAACCTTATAAGAAATATGTTCTCAGGAAGGTGAAAATATCTCTGTGATCAGGGTCACAGATTATCAAGTTTTCCCTCTTTTCTCTTCCCTTTTCCAAGAACCAAAATATATTTCTATTAATAGACAGAAATTATTCAATTTTCTTCCTCACTTGGCTGAAGTGGAATCTGGCAATAGAAATATTCTTTGATAGAAGTAATGTCCCTAAGATCTTTCGCCATCTCTACCAGCTTGTGAAGGCTTACCTGAGGCTGAGACTGTAACAGTTAATTTGTAACAACTAATTTTAGTAACAGGGGATTTCTTATGCTGATCATAATAAGCTCTGATGACATATAAATTAGGATTCTGTTAGTTGGATGAATCAGGCTTAAGCAAATATTGCAAATGTTTTCAGGCGAGTAATTGTGGGAAAGCCAGGGTTTGATTTCCACATCCCAGTCCGACGCTCTATCCACTGCGCCACCATCTGGTCAGGCAGCTAGGGTTTGATTTCAAGATGAAAGCAATTCAAGACTCGGGTAACACTAGCAGGCTTTGCTTCTTAGTGCAGTTTCCTCTCAGCATGGGATGACTCTGTCTTCACAACCACATCAGTTCGACACTTCACATATTCCCACTTCAAATCCAGTGCAGAAACGCTGTGTCTTGTTTCCAGCAAAAGTCACAGAGTTGCTCAATTGAAGGTGATATGCTAGTTGCCTTATCCAAATAGTTCCCTGTCCCCCTCGACCACCCATCTACATACAAATGAAAGCCTTGACATTGGTGTCAATGCTCCTGTGGTGGTCGACTTGGCTAGACCAGAAGGCTATGAGTAAAGTGATTGCCCTCCATGATGAGTGTGGACCTCATTTAATCAGTTGAACGTCTTATGAAAAAGCTCCCCTGAGAGATAGGGACTGACTTTGGACTCAAACTGCAATTCTTCCTTAGGTCCCTCGGTCTCCAGCCTGCCAGCCTATAGTTTTGGATTTGCCAGGCTCCACAATCACATAAACCAATTTCTTAAAATACATCTATCTATCTATCTATCTATCTATTGATCAATCTATGCAAACATAGATAGATATCTCAATTTCTATATCTATTCTATTGGTTCTGTTTTTTCTGAAACTGACTAATACCAGTCACCCATACCAAACAGTTAAAAAGAAGGAAAAGGGACAATTTTACCAAAGACAACTTGGAAGTTTTGTTATCAGGAAGAAGGGAATAGGAAAATCAGTCATAAAAGTTCACTACTGTTGGGAGTTTAAAAAGTTGACATTGCTGTAGCAATTTGGTTGACAAAAAATTTTTAAAAATTAGATCCATGGGGAAAAGAAATAAAAAATAAACTTGGTGAAAAGATGTTGAAGGTTTTCTTCACCCAGCTTTTTACATATTCAGATATGTGTTTAAATGTTATTCAGAATAAGATGTCTAATGGCAAGGCTATCTTTAGAGTAGAAGCAAGCTTTAACTTATATGGTATGGTTTGAGTAAAATCAGGATCGTAGGACCCAAAACATCTCCCACATCTGGTAGAGTGCCTGAAATTCTATTATTAAAATTGTATTTTTTTTTTTTTGCTCTGCTCTTGAAGGATTGGAAGCCTTAGGAATGTGCTATTAAAATAAAAATGACCTTTAAAGATATCCAAACCGTTTTCCCCAGAACACCAGCATTCATGAAGGGATCCTTCAATAGGCCCTCCTCAAAGGACTGCATAAAGAAGACAAAGTTTGGGGAAAAGCATACATCATAGCCCCCTGTTAGATATTCACAATGCATATTGACATATTAAGAGCTCTGAGAAATTTTGGATTAAAAGGCCCATTTAAATTAAATTAACCCCAAACTTTCTAAAATCACTTGACCATGAAACATCCCCCCCCCCACAAAGCACCTATTAGTATATCATTGAACTTGAAGGTAATTAGGTGTGGGAGTGGGGGTTGGTTAGAAAGGGCAGGGCCTCAGGAACAATAATAGCTACGTTTAATTCCTGGCTCTGCTATTTAATAACTAACCAACTTTGCCAATGTTGCTTAAACTTTTTTGGCTACAATTCTTTATTTGTAAAGTAAGTTTGATAGTCACCTCACCGGGTTAAAATGATAAAGAAGCATTTGTGAAAATTGCTGATTCATAGTAATTCACTCTCAAGAGATGTTGATTTTGTAAACTGTCTTCTCTCTTTCCCCTTCTTTCTCTTTCCTTTTTCATACACACACACACACACACACACATTTTTTTATTTCAATGAACTTTTTATTTTAGAATAGTTTTAAATTTACAGGAAAGTTGCAAAGATAATATGATAATATACCATCAGCCCTATCCCCATTAACTTCTTTTTGTGTTCATTATGTGCTGGGAACTGTAAGAACAGGACTGGAGCAGCCAGGTTCTTCACAGTATTCACTAACATCTACTGGATGTGAGGCAGAGACGAGCAAACCAACATCTACAAGGACTGGGCTGTAAGTGCAATGCAAACACTAGTCATCATACAAACTTCCCCTTCTATAAAATTCTTGCAAAACTACCTAAACAGACAGCTCTATTTTTCCAAAACAGTTGTGACTTTGAAAAGTGTTAACCAGAGCACCAAAGAGAATTACTTTTTTTTCCCTTCTTCTTCTTCTTCTTTTTTTTTTTTTTTAAATAAAATCGTCCAGGAAATAATGAGTAACAAAGCAAGGGAAGTACCTGTAATTGTGAAGGCTTAATACGCCTGGAGCTGTGTGATTTGTCATAAGTACTAAACTTTGCTTTCCTTTGGAGAAATAAAAGCTAAGGGGTCGTCACCTTTCCGAATCCCTATAGCACAGTATCTGAATTGTCTCCGGTGATAATCGTCACTTTATACACTAGTCAGAACTGCGAGACTCTCATGTCACAGCTGAGTGCCACGAGCCAGGTCTTCCTTTGATTGTCCCCAGCAATTAGCTAAGGCTCCTGCCCGGGAGCTCATGTCCTGCCCAACCAATCTGGTTCCAATTTAGACTATAGAGGAGTTTCACAGGGACAGCAAGTCCCTCTCGGAGTCCTCATCGGATCAGGACAAGCCTTGCGACTGAGGACACGCCTCGAATGGGGAATGCCCATTTGTGCAATAAACTCTGACTTTTTCTCCATTCCCCATCTCTGCTGCACCCAGCAACAATCCTCCCCCCACATCGCCTGGGAGGCCGAGTAGCTGAATCAAAGGCGCCCTCTTCAACTCGGGAGTTCCCCAGCAAAGCTCCCCTTCCTACCCTCCCCTGGTCTTTTCGTTTGTCTCAGAGGAGGCACACACAGGTGCTCAGCGAAACTTCTGGAGCGAGGGCCAAGGAGCTGCAGAATCACCTCGCACGAGCGGCCGCCGGGGCGGGGCGGGCGGGGCCGGGCAGGGAGCACACACCCGGGCTGGCCAGACCGCCGGCAGGGCCCTGCGGGGCTGTCACTTCTCCTGGTGGCGCCGGCCTGCGCGGCTGGGAGTTTGAGAAGCTCTTCACTTCTTCGAATTGCTCCCCAGCCATGACCAGGATCGGGGTTCTCCTGTCCCTGGTGAGTCCTCCCGCGCCCGGGAGGGGCTCCCCAGGGCGGGCCCCGGGCGGCCCCGGGATGCGCGCGGCGGGCCCCGGCGCCGCGGGCGGCTTAGCGGGCGGCGGACAGACCGGTTCCCCGGGGCTGCCAGGAGCCAGGGCTTCCCGTCCGGGCGGGGTCTCAGGACAGCAGGGGCCTCGCTTCCCTGGGTGCATAACGCGGGGCTTCAGGGGGCCAGCGTGCGCCGCGCCGAGCGGTGGGCGCCGGGGCGGCGGGAACGTGGGCGGCTGCGGGGCGGCGGCGGGGCTCCGAGAGAGGAGTCGTTACACGTCCAGCCCCACGTCCGCTTCAGGCGGGCGGCCGGCCGGGCGCGTGCGCGCCGGGCGGCGGGACCTGCGCTCGCCGGGCTGCCCGGCACGGCTTCCCGCAGGGGGCTAAGCGAGGGGAGAAATCGGCCCCCGGCGGCGGTTAAGACTCGGGCTTCGCACCGCACGGTTTCTTGAAAAGGTTGTCTTGGCGCTCCTGGTGTCTCGGGAGCTTTGTTTATTACTCTCTTATCAAGACAGAAAAAGAAACTGTTTTTCGTTTCCCTTCCGGGAATCCCTCTCCTTAAGACTGTAAGTTACGGTCTCGGTTTTCTTTCTTTCTTTGTTTTCTTCCTGCTCTTCATTTTCTTCTCGGTATCTTTTCCAGCCGGCGCGCCTCCTGTCATTTCTGTCTGGAGGTTGGAGGGAATCTCCGCGCTGCTGAGCCGCGGGACCCGCTCCAGGTGCGCATGTGCCCTGGCGCCTGTTCTCGGCCTAGAAGCCTCTGCCTTACTCGCCTCTTACGGAGAGAGTCCGTATCTCAGAAATGCCAGCTTAATGATGGCTAATCGAACAGTCTTGGCTTCACGAGGTTATCTGAGTCCCAAAGCCTATGAACGGCAATGGATTGTTATTTTATTGGGCCCTCCGTAGTTCCAGGCGCTGTCAGGAGTGTTAATAAATCTGATCTCAGTTAATTCTCACAGCAGCTGTGTAGCGAAGATGTCCGCATCCCCATTTTACAGATGGCTAAATGGGGTTCAGAAAATTTAAGTTATTGAACTAAGATCACAATACTAGTATGTGACAAAGCTGGGATTAAATTTCGATCTAATTCCATAGCCCTGGCAGTTTGTTGATTGCACCCGTTTCAGACTACCCCAAGAGTTGAAAGGAGAAAAAAACACAAACACTATCTTGTGATTGGACCTTCATTTTCTAAAAGAATGTATGCACATACATACACATATTTATTTTGTACACATACCTACATTTATATATATATATACATTTAGTTATATATACATATTATTATAATAAATTAAATGTAGTTTATTATATTTATATGATACATGGCCTAGGCAACTGTTTCATTAAGTAAAATTTATAACTGAATATAAGTAAAAAGAAAAAGTCTGACATAACCCTGTCACCTAGATAATCATTGTTTACATTCTGTAGTCTGTCCTGCATTTCTCCCTTCTAAGGAGACTTAAATTTAGTTACACAGAGTTCTGTCTTGCACCCACCACTGGCCCAATATCACACCTCTATTCTGAAAGTAGTTTTTTTTTTATAAATTGAATTTATTGGGCTGACATTGGTCCATAAAATTATGTTTCAGGTGTATAATTCTAGAATATATAATCTGTACTGTATAGTGTGTTCACCACCCCAAGTCAAGCCTCCTTCCATCACCATCTACCCCCCCATCCTCTTTTACCTCCCTCATCCCCCTTTTCCTCTGGTAATCACTGTGCTGTTGCCTGTGTCTATGAGTCTATGAGCTTTTTTTTTTTTTTTTGCTTAACCCCTTCACCTTTCTCACCTCAACCTCTCTCCCTTCTGATAGCTAGCTGTCAGTCTGTTCTCTATATCTATGAGTCTGTTTCTATTGTGTTTGTTCATCAGCAGTAGTCAACCTTTTTATGCCTACCGCCCACTTTTGTATCTCTGTTAGTAATAAATTTTCAAACCGCCCACCGGTTCCACAGTAAGGGTTATTAATAAAGTAGGGAAGTAACTTTACTTTATAAAATTTATAAAGCAGAATTACAGCAAGTTAAAGCATATAATAATAATTACTTACCAGGTACTTTATGTCAGATTTTGCTAAGATTGGTAGAATAAATCTTTATAAAACAACTTACTATAGTTAAATCTATCTTTTTATTTATACTTTGGTTGCTCCGCTACCGCCCACCATGAAAGCTGGAGCGCCCACTAGTGGGCGGTAGGGACCAGGTTGACTACCGCTGGTTTATATTGTTCTTTAGGTTCCATATATAAGTGCTATCATATGGTACTTGTCTTTCTCTGACTGGCTTTTTTCACTGAGCATAATACTCTCCAGGTCCATCCAAGCTGTTGCAAAAGGTAAGTTACCTTCTTTTTCCAGGCTCAGCAGTATTTCATTGTGTAAATGCACCACAGCAATTTTATCCACTCATCTACTGATGGGCACTTGGGCTGCTTCCAAATCTTGGCTGTTGTAAATAATGCTGCTGTGAACATGGAGTGCATTTATCCTTTCAAATTAGTGTCTTGGGTTTCTTCAGATATATTCCCAGGAGTGGAATCCCCCGGTCATAAGACAGTTCCATTTTTAAGTTTTTGAGGTAGCCCCATATTGCTTTCCACAGTGGCTGCACCAATCTGCATTCCCACCAACAGGGCATGAGGGTTCCCTTTTCTCCACATCCTGGACAACACTTGTTTATTGATTTATTAATGATAGGCATTGTGACAGGTGTGAGGTGATTTTTGTGTGCGCGCGCGCGCGTGTGTGTGGTTTTAATTTACATTTCTCTGATATTTAGTGACAGTTGAGCATCTTTTCATATGTATATTAGACATCTGTATGTCCTCTTGAAGAAGTGTCTATTCAGATTCTTTTCCCATTTTTAATTGGATTGTTTGTTTTATTTTTGTTGAGTTGTGTAAGTTTTTTATAAATTTTGGATATTACCCCCTTATCATATATACGCTTGCCAAATCTCCCATTCAGTGGGTTGTCTTTTCATTTTGTTGGTGGATTATTTTTTTGATGTGTAAAAATTTTAGTTTGATGTAGTCTCATTTGGTTATTTTTTCTTTTGTTTCCCTTGCTCGAGTAGATATATCAGAAAAATTGTTGCTTCAAAAAATGTCTGAGATTTCACTGCCTATGTTTTCTTCCAGGATTTTTATGGTTTTGAATCTTACATTTAAGTCATTTTGAGTTTATTTCTGTGCATGGTGTAAAAAGGTGGTCTAGTTTAATTTTTTGAATGTAGCTGTCCAATTTTCTCAACACTGTTTATTGAATAGACTGTCCTTACCCATTGTATGTTCTTGCCTCCTTTCTCAAATATTAATTGATCATAAAGATGTGGGTTTATTTCTGGGCTCTTTATTCTGTTCCATTGATTAATATGTCTGTTTTTATACCAGTATTATGTTGCTTTGATTACTATGGCCTTATAGTATAGTTTGATATCAGGTAGCATGATTTTTCTGACTTTGTTCTTATTTCTCAAGATTGCTGTGGCTATTTAGGTTCTTTTATGGTTCCATATAAAGTTTTTGGAATATTTGTTCTATCTAGATTTGTGAAATGTACCACTGGTATTTCCTTCTCCTTCTCCTTCTCCTTCTCCTTCTCCTTCTCCTTCTCCTTCTCCTTCTCCTTCTTCTTCTGAGAGAGAGAAGCATCAATTCATTGTTCCACTTAGTTGTGCACCCATTGATTGCTTCTCTCTCATGTGTGCCCTGACTGGGACTCTAACTGGCAACCCCCAGGATTGAACCAGTGACCTGGTCACTCCAAGACAACACTCTATCCACTGCACCTCTTGCCAGGGCACACCATTGGTATCTTGATAGAAATGGAATTGAGTAAACATATATAGATTTGCTAGTACAGGTTTTATACATCCTTGATTAAATTTATTCCTGCATATTTTATTTATTTATGTATTTTTATGCAATTGTAAATGGGATTGTTTTCTAACTTTCACTTTCTGATAGTTCACTATTGGTGTATAAAAATGTGACTGATTTCTGGACTTTTGTTATCTTGTAACTTTACCTAATTCATTTATCAGTTCTAGCATTTTGTGTGTGTGTGTGTGTGTGTGTGTGTGTGTGTAATCTTTAGTGTTCTCTATATGCAGTATCATGTCATTTATAACTAATGACAATTTGATTTCTTCTGTTCCAATTTGGATGCCTTTTATTTTTTTCTTCTCTGATTGCTATGGCTAGGACTTCCAGTACTATGCTGAATAAGAGTAATGAGAGTGGACATCCCTGTCTTGTTCCTAATCTTAAGAGAAAACACTTACAGTTTTTGCCCGTTGAGGTTGGTTGTGAGTTTCTGATATATAGCCTTTATTGCATTGAGGTATGTTCCCTGTATTCCCACTTCGCTGAGAGTTCTTGTCATAAATGGGTGCTAGATTTTATTAAAGCATCTAATGATATGATTGTGTGATTTTAATATATATTTTTATTTATTGATTTAAATATTTTTGTTAATTTTTAGAGAAAGGGAAATGGGGAGAGAGAAAGAGAGAGTGAGAAACATCAATTTGTTGCTCCACTTATTTATGCATTAATTGGTTGATTCTTGTATGTGCCTTGACTGGGGATCAAACCCACAACCTTGGCATGTCAAAAGAACACTAACCAACTGGATTACGCAGCCTGAGCATGATTGTGTGACTTTTATCTTTTATTTTGTTTATATGGTGTATCACATTTAATGATTTGCATTTTGTACCAACCTTGCATCCTAGAATAAATCCCACTGGATCATGGTATATGAGCTTTCCAATGTGTTGCTGGATCTGAATTGCTAATTTCTGTTGAGGATTTTGTCATCTATGTCTTGTTCATCATAGATATTAGCCTATAATTTTATTTCTTTGTAATGTCCTAATCTGGCTTTGGAATTAGGATAATGCTGACCTTGTAAAATCAGTTTGGGAGTCTTCCCCCATCCTGATTTTTTAAAATTAGTTTGAGAGGAATAAGTGTTGGTTTTTCTTTGAATGTTTGGTAAAATTCACCAGTGAGGCCATCTGGTCAAAGAGTTTTGTGTTTTGGGATTTTTTTTTGCTTCAATTTCACTAGCTGTAATTGGTCTAGGAATTTATTCATTTTTTCCAGATTGTCCAATTTTTTGGCATATAGTTGTTCGTAATTTTTAAAAAATCATTTTTATTTCTTTGATGTTAGTCATTATTTCTCTTTCATTTCTGATTTTAAGTTCTTCCTTTTTTTCTTGATGAGTTTGCCTAAAGGTTTGACAATCTTGTTTATCTTTCTAAAGAGCCAGCTCTTGGTTTCATTTATCTTTTGTATTTTTTTTTACTCTATTTTATTTATTTCTGCTTGGATCTCTATTATTTCCTTTCTTCTACTCACCTTGGGATTTGTTGGTTGTTTTTTTTCTAGTTTCTTTAAGTGTAAGGTTAGATTGTTTATTTGAGGTTTTTTTTCTTGTTTCTTGAGGTAGGCCTGTAATACTATGAATTTCCCTCTTAGGACTGCTTTCACTGCATCCCAAAAGTTTTGGGTTTTTGTGTTCTCATTTTCATTTGTTTCAGAGTGTCTTGTGATTTGTTCCTTGATCTCACTGGTAATTGATTCATTGTTTAGTAACATACATGTTATTTAGCCTCCATGCCTTTATGTATGTATGTGTGTGTGTTTCTTGTGATTGATTATCATTTTATATCATTATTGTCAGAGAAGATGCTTCACACAATTTCAGTCTTCTTAAATTTATTGAGATTTGTTTTGTGTCCTAACATGTGGTCTGTCCTAGAAAATGTTTCATATGTACTTGAAAGAATGTATATTCTGCTGCTTTGGAGTAAAACACTCTGAAAGTATCAATTAAATCTATTTGATTTAGTGTGTCATTTAAAGCCACTGTTTCATTGTTGATTCTCTGTCTAAAAGTTCTATCCATTGATGTTAATGGGGTGTTAAAAATCCCTTTATGTCTATCAAGGTTTTCTTTACATACTTAGGTGCTTCTATGTTAGTTGCATAAATATTGGTTGGATTGTTTTCTTTATCATTATGTAGTATCCTTCTTTGATTTTTATTATAGCCTTTATTTTAAAGTCTATTTTGTCAGATATAAGTATTGCTACCCCAGTTTGTTTCTCCCTTTCCACTTGCATGAAATATTTTTTCCATCTCTTTACTTTTAGTCTGTGTATATCTTTTGTTCTCTTGCAGACAACATATACATTGTGTCCGTAAAGTCATGGTGCACTTTTGACCGATCACAGGAAAGCAACAAAAGACGGTAGAAATGTGCAATCTGCACCAAATAAAAGGAAAACCCTCCCAGTTTCTGTAGGATGATGTGGCAGCATGTGCGCATGTGCAGATGATGACGTAACACTGTGTATACAGCGGAGCAGCCCACGGCCATGCCAGTCAAGATGTGGACGGTACAGAGGAAAGTTCAGTGTATTCTGTGGCTTGCTAAATTCGAATCCGTGACCAAAGTGCAACGTGAATATCAGCGCATTTATAACGAAGCACCACCACAGAGGAATAGCATTACTCAGTGGGATAAGCAGTTGAAGGAAACCTGCAGTTTGGTGGAGAAACCTTGTTCTGGTAGGCCATCAGTCAGTGACGAGTCTGTAGAGGCTATATGGGATAGCTACCTAAGGAGCCCTAAAAAATCTGTGTGTAAGCCCACATCGAACTGCACTGAATAGGTATGAAACTGGGAAAGTTTTCCTTTTATTTGGTGCAGATTTCACATTTCTATCATCTTTTGTTGCTTTCCTGTGACCAGTCAAAAGTGCACCATGACTTTATGGACAACACTGTATATAGTCTTGTTTTCTTATTAGTTCAACAACCATATGCTTTTTGATTGGAACATTTAAGCCAAGGGTCCCCAAACTTTTTACACAGGGGGCCAGTTCACTGTCCCTCAGACCATTAGAGGGCCGGACTATAAAAAAACTATGAACAAATCCCTATGCACACCGCACATATCTTATTTTAAAGTAAAAAAACAAAACGGGAACAAATACAATATTTAAAATAAAGAACAAGTAAATTTAAATCAACAAACTGACCAGTATTTCAATGGGAACTATGGGCCTGCTTTTGGCTAATGAGATGGTCAATGTCTGGTTCCATATTTGTCACTGCTAGCCGTAACAAGTGATATGACGTGCTTCCGGAGCCGTGACACGTGCGTCCCGCATCACTGGAAGTAGTACTGTACATGAGCAACCCCGCGCTTTGCAGCGCCGCCACTTACAGTACTCCAGGATCTCTCACTGACCACCAATGAAAGAGGTGCCCCTTCCAGAAGTGTGGCGGGGGCCGCATGCGGCCCACGGGCCATAGTTTAGGGACCCCTGATTTAAGCCATTTACATTTAAAATTATTATTAATAGGTATGTATTTATTGCCATTTTATTCTCTTAAATACATTCTTTTTCTTTTCCTTCACCTTCTTAAAGAAGACCCTATAACATCTGTTATAATACTAGTTTGATGGTAATAAACTCTTATAGTTTTATATATATTATAGTCTGGGAATCTCTTTATTTCTCCTTCAATATACAATGATAGCCTTGCTTGGTAAAATAGTCTTGGTTGTAGGTTCTTGCTTTTCATCACTTTGAATATTTCATGCCAATCCCTTCTGGGCTGAAATGTTTCTGTTGAGAAATCAACTGAGAGTCTTTTAGGAACTCTCTTGTAGGTAACTAACTGCTTTTCTCTTGCAGCTTTTAAGATCCTCTCTTTGGGATGTGTCTTGGTGTGGGCTTCTTTGGGTCCATCTTGTTTAGGATTCTCTCTGCTTCCTGGACTTGGGTGTCCTTTTTCTTTACCAGGTAAGACAGTTTTCAGTCATTATTTCTTCAAATAATTTATTGATTTCTTGCTTTTGCTCTTCTCTTTCTGATACCTTTATGATGTAGATGTTGTTATGGTTCATGTTGTCCTAGAAGTCTCTTAAATATCCTAATTTTTAAAAAAATTTTTTTTTCTTTTTGCTACTCTGGGTGTTTTCTGCTACCTTGTCTTTCGAATTGATGATTTGATCTTCTTCATCTAACTTACTTTTTTTTTCTTCAAGTATGTACTTTATTGTTTGTTTGTTTTAAAGATTTAATTTATTGATTTTAGAGAGAGGAAAGGGGAGGATAGGAGCAGGATGCATCAATTTATAGCTGCTTTTTGTATGTGCCTGACTGGGCAAGCCCGGAGCTTCAAACCAGTGATCTCAGCATTCCAGGTCAACACTTAATCTATTGTACCACCACAGGTCAGGCCTAGTGTGTTCCTTTTTATTTTATTTTAATTGTGACAGAGACAGAGAGAGAGACAGAGAGAGGGACAGATAGGGACAGACAGACAGGAAGGGAGATGAGAAGCATCAGTTCTTCGTTGTGACACCTTAGTTGTTCATTGACTGCTTTCTCAAATGTGCCTTGACCAGGGGACTACAGCAGACCCTTGCTCAGGCCAGTAACCTTAGGCTCAAGCCAGGAACCTTGGGCTTCAAGCCAGTGACCTTTGGGCTCAAGTCAGGAACCACAGGGTCATGTCTATGATCCCATGCTCAAGCCAGCGACCCTGCACTTAAGCTGGTGGGTCTGTGCTCAAGCTGAATGAACTCGCACTCAAGCTGGCAACCTCGGGACTTTGAACCTGGGTCCTCTGTGTCCCAGTCTGATGCTTCATCTACTGCACCACTGCCTGGTTATGCAGGCCTAGTGTGTTTTTTATTTTAGATATTGTATTCTTCATTTCTGAGTGGTTGTTTTTATGGTTTCTATGTCCATTTTCATGCTGTTGAGGTTCTCACTAAGTTCCTTGAGCATCCTTATAACCATTTTTTTGAACTCTATATCTGGTAAATTGCTTACCTCCATTTCATTTAGCTCTTTTTCTGGAGAGTTCTCCTGTTCTTTCATTTGGGGCATGTCTCTTTATCTTCTTCATTTTGGCAACCTCTTTGTGTTTGTTATATGTATTAAGTAGATCTTCTATGCCTCCCAGTCTTCGTAGGGTGGCCTTATGTAGTAGGTGTCTTGTGGGACCAAGTGGTGCAGTTTCCTTGATCAGCTGAGCTGAGTCCTCCAGGAATGTCTTTTGTTTTGGGTATTTTGAGCTCTTCTGTTGTGATTGAATCTTTTTTTTTTTTTTAATTTTTTATTTTTTCTGAAGTTGGAAATGGGGAGGCAGTCAGACAGACTCCCGCATGCGCCCAACCGGGATCCACACGGCATGCCCACCAGGGGGCGATGCTCTGCCCATCTGGGGCATTGCTCTGCTGGGACCAGAGCCATTCTAGTGCCTGAGGCAGAGGCCATAGAGCCATCCTCAGTGCTGGGGCCAACTTTGCTTCAATGGAGCCTTGGCTGCGGGAGGGGAAGAGAGAGACAGAGAGGAAGGAGAGGGGGAGGGGTGGAGAAGCAGATGGGTGCTTTTCCTGTGTGCCCTGGCCGGGAATCGAACCCGGGACTCCTGCACACCAGGCCGACGTCTACCACTGAGCCAACTGGCCAGGGCTTGAATCCTGATTGCTATTGCCCAATTTGTGCATGGGGTCAACACTCTGGCTGGTTGACTATGAGGATTGACCCTGACCAGTGTACAAGCTGCTGTGCAAGTGCTGACCACACAAAGCAGATTTTGCCTCAGCAAGGTCTAGTCTAGTGTCCCTTTGGATATGTTGCTCATGAAGCTAATTCTATCCTGATTTGATAATTTCTGAAGCTGGCCACTGGGTCTATCTGTTCTGGGACCTTTTGGGAAACCTTGGTGCAAGTCAATATCAGATGCTGCCTGTAACTGACCCTGGGCAACCTGTTTGGACCTACAGAGTGATGCACAGTTTGTGGCTGCTCCTGCTGGGCCTTGGTGTGCATGGAAAGAACCAAGCTGCATAACAAGTCCAGCTTTCACCAGTACCAAGCCCAGCAGCAGGTCAGCAAAAGTCCCAAGGTACCCAGAGACCAGCCTCTGCCTGCTGACTGCCTGTTAGGCTCACTCACTGAGAGCCTCTGGTGGTACATGAGTTGCATGAGGTACATTCTTCGTGAGTCACCAGGAAGGGGCAAGTGGTGTTCACCATACTGATTCGGGTTCAAACTTGGTGCTAGTTTGAATTCGGGTCTGAGGCCACTCAGTCAATACTTCAGGATTGCCAAATCTAGCTGCCACATACTGGGTACTCACACATCTTTGAAGCCAGCAGTTTATCAGGCCCAAACAAACCAAGATTTGGCAATGTGAATGGAGGCCTCTGCCCTAGTCTGATGTGCAAGGAGAAAATGGCTCCCATTCTAGAGCCACAAAACAGTCTGTCCCAGACGAAGGCAGGAGTTTGATCTAAGTAGGGTTGGGCCTATGGGAATTGGGAGGATGGAGATAGTATATCTCCCATGAAGGAGAGATGTCAGTGAGTCTTGGGGGAGGGTCCAGTAGTGAACCCTGTGCCAGAGCCACACAACTCAGTCTGTCCTGGATTCTGACCTTAGCAGGGAAGAGCCTCCAGAAGTCAACAGGATGGGGCCATTAGGAGCCTGGGGGATGCGGATAGCAGTTCTTCTGCATAAGGGAGGCGCCACTGGTCAGGTTAATGGGAAAGTGGGGAGAATGGTCCCCATCCCAAAGCCTCACTAACTGACTCTGTAACTGACTCTTTCCTGAGTCTGCTTGGATCTCTGTACCCTGGCCCAGGCAACTGACCCCTCAGTAGGGTACAAACTCTGCAGGGTGCGGCAACAGGGAGTCCAGAGGGTGGGGCTATTTTATTTCTTCAGTCTGATGATGCCATATGGAGGGGGATGCTACACTGAAGAAAGATGAGCTCTCATTCCTGAGATTAGCATTAGAGAAGAGAGCAGAGAAAGGAGAGCAGAGAAAGGCCTTGTGGAGAAGGCCAGGAGAAGCAGCCAAGATGGTGGAGTGCTGAGGGAGAAACCAGTTTGTGCAGAGAGAAGGGGATGGGGGACAGAGGTGAATAAGGCTGGTGAGCTAGAAACCTTTGATTCTAGGAAACTCGAATAAGTCAGTGGCTTTGGGAGCCCTGAATGGAAAGGGAAGTGTTTTTCCACTGTGTGTATTTCTTGCCTGCTGGGTGCAAGCTAGGATTAAAGCTAATGGTGCACCAAAAAAAACCCCAAAAAACAAACAACAACAAAAAAAAACATCTGTGGTGTGGAAGAGGGACTCAATACAAGGGTCCTGGTCACTGTCCCTTCAGCTCTCTCCTCAGAGCCACAAACCCCAGTCTGTCCTCAGGTGACTCTAGCCTGCTTTGCTTTCCTTCTTCCCTTCCTTTGCCAGAGCCCAGGATGAGTGGCTGTGAGTTAGATTTTGTGCTTTGGCCCTTTAAGAGGCTGCCTGTGTCTCTAGCAGACTCTCATCTCTTGCTGGTTGACAGAATCCCCACTGATTTTCACATCCAGATGTTACGTGGATGCCTTTTCCTTGCTCTGATGCTCTGGGCTGGGAGCCTGCCTTCGGGTCAGTAACCCCCTGCAGCTGAGATAACCCTCTGGAACCTAGCCCTTTTTGTGTCGCCATCCTTCCTACCAGTCTCAACATGGCTTCTTCTGTGAATCTTTGGTTATAAGACTTCTCTTCAGCTAGTCTTCAATTGGTTAGTCTAGTTGATTGTTCTATATTTTAGTTTTAATTCCACTTTGGTCCTGGGAGGAGGTAAGTGTAACATTCACCCACTCTGCTGCCATCTTGGATTCCCCCTGAAAGAAGTTTCCACACTGTCAGGTTATTTGGGGTGTCTCTAGGAAATGCGTGATTTTATGCTCTTTGCTTCTCTCTCCTTCCTCTTACCCTGTTGGCATTAGTTTTCCCTCCCCTGGTTTCTGATTGTTTTTTCCGTGGCACCTATAATATATAAGTTTGAGATTTCAAAACAATTCACAGCCTGACCAGACGGTGGTGCAGTGGATAGAGTATCGGACTGGGATGAGGAGGACCCAGGTTCGAGACCCCGAGGTCGCCAGCTTGAGTGCGAGCTCATCTGGTTTGAGCAAAAGCTCACCAGCTTGGACCCAAGGTCGCTGGCTCGAGCAAGGGGTTACTCGGTCTGCTGTAGCCTCATGGTCAAGGCACATATGAGAAAGCAATCAATAAACTAAGGTGTCGCAATGAAAAACTAATGATTGATGCCTCTCATCTCTCTCTGTTCCTGTCTCTCTGTCCCTATCTACCCCTCTCTCTGACTCTCTCTCTGTCTCTGTAAAAAAACAAAAACAAAAACCAATTCACAAATGTGACAGAAACAAACTTTCTTTAGAAACGTATGTGAGAAATAGCACTGGGTACTGCAGGTTCATTTTGTGATAGCACCTAGCACTTACAGGTTTTGTCTGGTACTATTTAGGTCTGCGGTCAGGCAATGACCAGATAGCCAGTTTCTTCTACATTTCCTGAAATAGTTGTGTCAAAATTATGGTTGAAGAAAAGGAGACAGCATTTGAAAAAGAAACAAATGCATTTACAAGTAATCATACAGAAAAATTTCAGGGGGAAAATAAAGAACAGTTGTTTAATTTAGAATTTCATTATTTTCCTTAAACCAACCTAAGAAACATAAAATGGGTTGAAATGTACTTCTATTTATTTTCATTTTTAACAGGTTTTACTTATATCACAAAGGACTTGAAATGTTTTATGAATAAAATAAAATTATGAAATGTAATTTAAAGCATTAAAAGTCAAAATGGAAAAATACAAATTTATAAATGAAGGCAATATTGGGAAACAAAAATAAAATTGACATTAAGACCCTCAAGTCCCCATTACTAGTTACAGTTAGATGAGTAAAAAGTCTTCCATTTTTCATCTCTGAAATAAAATTACCACCCTTTGTGTGAGTTTAATTTAGAAAAAGAAATTTTATTTCTTGCACTGAGTTTAGGTAAGGAAAGGTGGAAATAGTCAGAGACAAAGAGGACCCAGGATTTGGATGCTGTTCTGAGTAAATCTCTTTGGGACATTAGTGAAATAATTTCTTTCTAAATAATTCTTATAGTGGAAGTGTCAGTATTGTGAAGGAATCTCTCTGAAGGTCACTAGAATCCTGTAGGAGAGCTGGATCTCTATCATACAACTGCCAGTGGAGAGAATCACTATTTTCTAGAAATGATCAAAACCCAAATAAGGAAATCCCCCACTTGAAAACCCCTAGTGAATTTGATACCTTTTGGCAAATTATCTTGGGCCTCAAAAGTCCCTTAATGAGCACATGTTTTCTATTAGGTAGTAAAGACTATTTACTTATGATAAAAAATAATTAAAGGGTATAATTTAATTTAAAACTTGTTAGAATAAAAAGCAAGTTAAACCAAATTAGGTCAGTGACTCCATCTCTTCTTTTTAAATAGGTAAATATAGAGACATTGGTTATATTATGTAAAACAAAGTAATTCTTGAAAAAGAAAAGTTGCTTATTATTTCACCACCGAATACAAGTGTTTTTATTTCACTTATAGCTTCTTGGCTTTGTGTACACTTATACAAAATTTCATACTTATTCATTGTTATTCATAGTCTAACTTTTTGTTGTGTGACAGAGACAGAGTCAGAGATAGGGACAGATAGGGACAGAGAGACAAGAAAGGAGAGAGATGAGAAACATCCATTCTTCGTTGCGGCTCCTTAGTTGTTCATTGATTGATTTCTCATATGTGTCTTGACTGGGGGCTACAGCAGACCGAGTGGCCTCTTGCTCAAGCCAGCAACCTTGGGCTCAAGCTGGTGAGCCTTGCTCAAACCAGATGAGCCCGCGCTCAAGCTGGTGACCTTGGGGTCTCGAACCTGAGTCCTCCACATCCCAGTCCAATGCTCTATCCACTGCGCCACTGGCTGGTAAGGTCTGACTTTTGTCACTTTGTGTATGTATAAATATTTTTCTATTTATACATAATTTTTATCTTAAAATTTTTATTGGATGCATTATAGAAAAGGCATTTATTAAATTAACAGATTACTATAGTTCTTATCACATTATTTTATTACATATAATTTATTATAAATTTCTTAAATACACAGAGATATATCTACTTATTATTACTAAAAACTTATAGATGTTACTATATATATCTTGTTACCTAAAAATTATAGTACTGTTTTAAGTATTTTACAAAAGATTTCTTGATCCTAGTAGGCTGTTTTTTCACATGAGTTTGTATAGATTAAGGCCTGATTTCAGAAATTTGGCCTACACTGCCCCAGTATATGTTTTGTTTAGCCCACATGGTACTGACACACACAGTATGTATGTATTGTATTCATTTTGCTATGTGTGTACATCTGTTCACGAAAGTGGGAAAACAGCATTTCACTACCTAACACGTCCTTTTCATTTCCTGGAAGACTTGCTTTAAAAAGAAAAATAAAGTGTTTTTTATCTTTTTATAGATAGGGTGTTAGGGGACTCCTAACACCCAATTAACTATCTTCAATTCAGTTGGAAACAGGAACAAATAATTCAGTCTGTTTGCCTACCTGTTTCCTTTGAAGAGAAAGCATAAATAGTAAAGCCCAAATTAGAAAGAAGTTGATCATTGTAAGACTGATGACTTCACCTTCCCTGGAAGGAGGTGAACAGGATGTCCCCTTTGATCACAGCTTCTTTCTTGATTTGGAGTGAACTTTTGTGCAACCACAACTCCCACCTATGGCATTTAGAAACAGCAGTGACAGCAGTATTAGACAACTGGCACACATGCCACTATGTGGAGATGACAGTGAATTTAGTATAAAGTTATGCCTTTTTAAGCAAGGAAGTCTTGGATATTTACAAATCTTACTACAAATTTAATTGGCTGATATACTCAGCCCAGCAAGGCAAGCAACCCTACTGCAAATTTTGTTAAGCTGTGGACTGGAATGAACTTGCATAATTACAATAAACCTGACATTGGTATCATTAACAACAGGTGTCCTTCAGTTAAGACTTGCAGCATTATAGATTTACTCACCTCTGTGTTCTGAGAGGTCATAAAAATACAAGATGTGAAGAACATCAATATTGATTTCTGAAGGCAGAGATCTTGGAGAGAAAAAGAGAACGAGAATGAACTTAGAGCAAGTGGGTTAAGTCTCTCCCCTCTTGCTGAAGATTGAGCTTTGGTTTTTAACCATCTTCACAAAAGGTTTCTAGATCCCAGGAGACCTTTTTCTTTCCCCCATAAGAGTGTCTATAGATTTAGGCTTAATTTAAAAAATTGGGCCTACAGTGTCCCAGACTGTTTTGTTTAAATTGCTTGGTATTGAAACATACAATATGTGTGTGTATTTACATACTATTTTTAATATTAATTGCCACCATTTCTATGTTGGAGGATTTTAGCGTCTCTTAAACAATAAAGCTCTTTTCTCCTCACATGTAAGTGTAACCCGCTAACCTTTGACTTTGTTTCTGCAAGCGCAGTTGTTTTACAACTGCATTGAGCAGCAATCCTATGGGGGGCCCTTGTTTAAGATAATCACAATACAGGTAGCCTCGTTCTCAGAGAGCCTGATTTTTTGGGTCTGTGGTAGAACCTAAGCACTTTCTTTTTAAAGCATCACTACTTGATCCTGATTTCCATCAGGGTTTTGAGAGCTATTTTGCAAACACTAGACTAGTACTAAACTCAAAATCTAATCCCAGTGAACTGACTTTGGGTGATGGGCACACAACGCAATCAACAGTTCAAATGCTATGGAGGTGTTCATCTGAAACCTATTTATTTTACTGGTCAGTGTCACCCCATTAAATTTAATTTCTAAACAATAAAAAAAGACCTAATCCCAGTGGAACTTCCTAGGTTCCTTATTTTATTTTATTTATTGCTTGACCAATCAGGGGTCTAACCAGTCACTTACTCCCCGTACCTCAACTATCTCTCTCCTGGTCTTCCCAGAAACTGATCTTAAGGAAGAAAGAAGACATTATTGAGATAAGATTAACTTGTATTTTTATTTATACATTTTCAAAAAAAGAAAAAGAAAAGAAAAAATTGGTTGTCTTAGTGGTAGAGGTCGGCCTGGTGTGTGGATGTCTCAGATTTGATTCCCAGTCAGGGCACACAGGAGAAGCACCCATCTGTTTCTCTATCCCTCCCCTCTTGCTTCTCTCTGTCTCTCTCTTCTCCTCCAGCAGCCATGGCTCGACTGGAGCGAGTTGGCCCCAGGAGCTGAGGATGGTTCCATGGCCACCTCAAATGCTAAAAAATGGCTCCGGCTGCAACAGAGCAACGGCCCCAGATGGGCAGAGCATCGCCCCCTAGTGTGCTTGCTGGGTGGATCCCAGTTGGGGCACATGCTAGAGTCTATCTCTGATCCCCCCTTGTCTCATTAAAAAAAGAGAATGAAATCTTCACTTACCTCTTTTATGTAGAAAATTTTATTTTTATTTCAGTTTTTCAATGCTGTACCTACTACAAAATGTCATTATTATTTCCTTATTTTTTTACACAAATGTATTAGAGGTGCACTACATAATTGGAAATGGTGAACTCTAGTAGTTTTTAGAATTTCTTTTCCCTCTAGTGTTGATAAGTAACTGTCTAAAAAAACAGGTGAGCAGAATTAATCAGCTGAGCTTCGTGTATTTTTCCACTTGTGCTCTCACCAGCAGAGGACAGTGAGAGTTCCACCCACCTAGTGGGGCCTGGAGGCTGGGAAAGAGCGGGTCAGGTTCCCCTAAGCCCGGATGATTTAAAAACCATTTGAAATCTTTTGTTTTTTTTACCTCAGTGACATTGGAAGACGAGAAATGCTTGTACGCAGCTATGACGAATCCCAAGTGCAAATGTGCCATGACATCCTTCAAATCCAGAATCTGAGGGAATCAAGAGGCTGTGATTAGGACTGCCATAAAAGAGTACCACAGTCTGCATGGCTTGAACAACAAAAATTCATTTTCTCACTGTTCTGGAGCCTAGAGTCTGCGATCAGGCTGGTGGCAAGGTTGGCTCCTTCCAAGGGCCATGAGGAAAGCATCTGTTCCAAACCTCTCCCCTCGGCTTGTGAACGCCCTTCTCCCTGTCTTCACACCATCTTCCCTTTGTGTCTGTGACCGAATTTCCTCTTCTTTCTTATAGGGTAACTAGCCATATGAGTTATGGCATACCCTGCAGACCTCATTTTAACTTAATGACCTCTTTAAAGACTTTATCTCTTAATACGGTGATGAGGGGTTAAGACTTCAACCTAAGAAATTAGAAGTACAGGAGCTGAATTCAGCCCGTAACAGACCTGAATCTCTTGAGTTAGCAGTATGCTGTGACCCAATCACTCCACCAGTTTGGGCATAGCTTCCTCTATCAAATGAGGGGCTTGGGTTGTGTCATCTCTAAAACCTTTCTGATCTAAAATTGTAAATAAAATAAGGTGTGTGTGTGTGTGTGTGTGTGTGTGTATGTGTTATATGTCTAAGACCTTAGAATTTAGCAGAAGACTGCTGGTGTCAACACTTTTTAAATTTTTTCTCACTTTCTATTTCTACTATCCTTCCGCATAACCCACTGCCTTCTGTTACCTGGTAGCTGAATTCTGAGAGAGGCTTTGTTGCATGGTGAGGAGAGGGGGGCTTTTTTCTCTAGAATACTGTCAGCCATCTCGTTTCATCAGTCTGTCTGAAGTTCAGGGCAAGGAGTTAAAATGACCACTTTCAATTTGAGACATCTATATTTTAAGACACTTATTAACATGCATTTTTAAATGACTAAGAATTTTATTCTATTATACTTGTATATTGGGATAAGCCTTATACTTTCATTATAAGGTACAATTTTTAAAAACAATGCATTAAAATATAAAATAGTAATTCTGATCTTTTAAAACAAACTTTCCAGAACTTATACACATAAATGAGTGTCTTCTCCTACCCTCAGAGTGGTCTGTACAGGTGACTGAGCAATCAATACAGTATTCCCACCTTCCTCAGTTACCACAGTCAACTATGGTGTGAAAAGACTAAATGGAAAGTTCCAGAAATAAACAATATATAACTTTTAAATTAAATGCTGTCCTGAGTAGTGTGATGAAGCCTTGGGCCATTTCACTCTATCCAACCTGGGTTGTGAGGCATCTTTTTGTCCAGTGTTTCCATGTTGTGTACGCTTAAGGAAATAAACCAATACTTAATCAAGAAAGAGTATTTACTGTAAACTGTTGTAACCATTTTGTGGGGCTATATAACCAAGCTTTCAATTTCATAAATTATAAAGATAAATTCCTTTAGGGTCATACCTTTGTCTGATTTGATTTAAAAAATAAAACCAAATGTTTTTATTATCAAACAACTTTGCTGTTATGAGTAGGTAATATACTTAGTCTCAGCTGACCAAAGAAAAATAAAATAACTCTAGTTTAAGGAAATACATCCAATTAAAGGCATATGCTTATGATGTTGTATTTAGTAAAATCATAGGACTACTATAGAAACCTAGAACAGCAAAAGATAGGAAATTTATATGAAAAGTTAAATGCTTTTAATTCAAAGATTTAGAATATTTTACACCTTCTAAATAATAGATTGTTGTTATAGATTCACCGCTATTGTTATCCATATTTTCTAATCTTACTGAGAAAAAGTAGCATAAATGATAACTCAATAAACATCTTTAGGTTTAACACAATCCTGCTACATCTAAAGTTGTCCCTTTTTTATTTTTTATTATACAACTAACACATGTCCAGCATTGAAAAAAACATAAATTAAGCAAAAAAAGAAAAAAGAAAAAAAACCTCACTCATAGTCTCACCATCTAGAAATAAACACACTTAACTTTCTGTTATGTTAAAATAATTTCCTGCTGAAACTTTTTTTTCCTTGAAACGTTCCCCTTGTTTTCCCCTTTTTAATATTTTCTTAATCCCTGACCTCCTAGTACTGAACCCTTTGGATGACCATTATGCACTCTGAACAGCACAGCACTCTTCTGCAGTATCTGGGCACAACAGTTGTACCTGTATTGAATAAACTCCCGTCTGTGCTTTGATTAGAAGTAAAACACTCTTCACCATTATTACTGTAGAGCTTGGAGTCAAGCGTCAACTTCTGTTGTCAGTCTGACATCTGCTCGGTACCGAAAAATCTCACTGTCCCAGGCATCTGTCTACTCATTCTTGCCATCTGAAGGGCTGCCATTTTTCAAGGCCCGCTGCCTCCCCCCCATCACTGCTTTTTAAAATTCTTTTCCTGTTTGCTTTGAACTTCATGAAAAACAGAAAAAGGTGATTTTTTTTAACTTCCTTTTCAAATTATAGCTCATCTCTCAGGGCCAATTGGTTTACTATTTTTTTTTTAAATAACCCTAAATGGGAGTCTCAATTTCTTACAGGAGTTTGTTTAATTCAGTCACTGAGAGGTTACTGTACTTGTAATGGCTAACGGTCCTGAGTGTGTGTAACTCCTGGGAAAGTGTGAAGAGCTTGACAAACTGGGGTGATGTGCGTAGGGGGGTGCCATCAACTTCTGTGGCCATTCCTGCTTCGTTTGCTCTATTTAGTAACCTGGTTTGCTATGAAAAGTGATTCATCACTGATGCAGATAATTAATAAATATCCGTTTGTTCTCTCAGTTTCTCATCATCTGATTCAAGGGGCAAACTCTCATGTAGCCCTGTTTCTAAGCGTTTCAAAGGGAGCAAATGCAAAGATTCTGGTGTAAGAGGACTTCCGGTTCCTAACTATCTGTTCATTTCAGGTCCCCACCCCTGCAAGAGGCTGCATTCACAGTTAGCGCCATGGCTGTTCACATTTAACACCCAGACTGGTCAAAGGCAAACTCTGCTTCCTCTCAAACTGCAGACAGGGCTGGGGAGTTGCAGCCAGAACCCAGCTGTGGAGAACTGCTACAATTTTCCCAGACTAGAGGGTTTGGGACTGACTTTTGGTTCTCAGAAAATTCCTGCCAGACCACCCTCCCTCCACACCACCAACACCTACATCTAACATGAATGTGTTTTAAAGGTTCATTGTATAACTAATACTTAGACATTTTGCCAACCATTGCCTAAAAACAATTTAAGTTGTTTGCATGCCTAAATGCAGGAAAAATAATTAGGAAACTAATTTGTGTACCTGAAACAGAACCCAGATTTGGGTCAGAAATGTCAAATTGTCCCTTCACCACTCCTACTTGTGGATTATTGGACAAGTTAGTTCATGTACTCTGGGCTTATACAGTGAGACAGTTCTAATTCTCATGCATAGGTTAACTGTAACTACCACGAAGTGATATATGTGAATGAACTTGGCAGAAGGCCAGACAAATATCTTGAGGGTATGAGTAGACTCTGAAGGGATTGTTGCTCTTAACATTTTCATAAATGATTGAGGAGAGATAGAAGCAAATTTTCTGATTTGCAGAAAATATTAAAATCCTGTAGATATGAGAAACTCAAGGAGATCCATTAAAAAAAAAAAATCTATCTGGCCTGACCAGGCGGTGGCGCAGTGGATAGAGCGTCGGACTGGGATGCAGAGGACCCAGGTTCAAGACACCAAGGTCGCCAGCTTGAGCGCGGGCTCATCTGGTTTGAGCAAAAGCCCACCAGCTTGAACCCAAGGTCACTGGCTCCAGCAAGGGGTTACTCGGTCTGCTGAAGGCCCACGGTCAAGGCACATATGAGAAAGCAATCAATGAACAACTAAGGTGTTGCAATGCGCAATGAAAAACTAATGATTGATGCTTCTCATCTCTTTCCATTCCTGTCTGTCTGTCCCTGTCTATCTCTCTCTCTGACTCACTCTCTGTCTCTGTAAAAAATAGAAAAAATTAAAAAAATCTATCTGGAAGCTGAACAGATGCTTATGGTCCATTTTCTACATCACGGATTACAGCATCTCTAGTATGGTGGGCCATATGATCCTATTAAGGTGTCCAGAGTTAACCTGTTCATTACCTGTTGGTTCTGGAGACCTTAATCATTAGTTATCTTAATAGCAAGCTGCTAATGATGGTTTTGCCGAGGACTCAGATACTTCCCCACTTTGGCCAAGCCAGGGTACTCTGCATGTGACCTGTCAGGAAAGCCCTTCTGTGTATCCGGCCACACAGCTCTCAACCCACATTTCCATCAAGTCACTGCCCAAATGTCCTGTTATTCACTAGCCTTCCCAGGTCACTCTTTCCAAAACAGCATGGCTCCACTCCTCGAACTCTCCATGACATCATGCTGACTTTATTCCTTTAAACAGCACTATTCCTCACTGACATATTGCATATTTCTTTGTTTGGTCATCATCATTTCTTATATGATGCTTAATGTTATGCATCAATGGGACTGAACCGTGGGTGCCCAGATGTTTCATCAAATGTTATTTTGGATGTTTTTGTGAAGGTATTTTTTTGGATAAAATTGACATTTAAAGTAGTAAATTTGAGTAAAGCGGATTACTCTCCATAATGCGGGCCTTATCCAATCATTTAAAGGCCTTAAAAGAGCAACTGAGGATGGAATTTCTTCTTTCCTCAAGAAAGAAAGAATTCTGCCTGCAGACTGCTTTTCCCTGACCACTCCCTGCTGGCCTACCCTGTGAGATTCTGCCCTTTCCAAGCCTCCACGACTGCATGAGTCATTCCCTTAAAATCAATCTCACCCTCTCTCTCCACACACACACGCACTTCATTGGCCCCGAAGAACCCTGACTAATACATGTCACTTATGTATAAACTCTATGAGGGCAGAGTCTTTATCTGTCCACTGCTCTGAATTAGCATTCAACAAAGTATTTGTTCAATTAATTAACTGATTAATGGAGTAGCTAATATTATTATTCTCAGCAGAATATGCAATTGAGATTTCTCTGACTTTTTAATTTTTATTACGCTGGAGCTTTAAAATTATTTTTATTTCTCCTTTTATTCCCTATTATCATTTGCCTTAGTTTACTCACATTTCAGAACTTTGATTTAACCTATTTTCTGGCCTTTTCAAAAGCTTTTCTGTTAAAAAATTTTTGAGCATTTAGATCATTTTGTTCTTTGTGGGTTTCCTGCCTTGTCACAGTCAAAATGCCCCAGTTTCTGCCTGGAGAGTTTGGGGTAAATCTTTGCATACTGTGATCTTGAGTTAATGCAAAAATTTTAAAACGCGCAAGCTATACAGAGCATTGCTTACATCTCACGATGTTGCAGTCACAAGGGGCTCTTCTCACCAACTGTTTCATTCTTGAGGTAGTGTTTTTCATGTTGAGCTGACTATGAAATGTTTCCAGAAGTTGGATCTGTGTAGCAGGCGTGAGGAAATCAGGGAGGAGGTTGGTGCCTGTGCGTCACGGGCCAGATATCGGCGTCTCTTCTCTTTTCTGCTCCAGGATCCACACTTCTCAAAGTTTGAATGTGTTTTGGACCGTGCATTTTGATTTCCAATCAAAAACTTTAAAACTTAAATGAATGAATTAGAAAGTACATTTATTTTAGGCAGCTCCAGAAATCTTGAGTATATGCAGTTTTTCAGAAATAGCATTAAAATAATACTCCATAAATGTAAAATGATGTGCTATGCCCCTGAACACTTGATCATTTAAACCAGGGGTCGTGGGCCTGCTCATAATATAATCTTGTGATGTTAGATAAAATTAGCATTCTAAGGAGGATAGGGACCTCTACCTATGACACACACACACACATACACACACACACTCACACACACACACACTCACACACACATTCACACACACATTCACACACACACTCACACACACACACACACACTCACACACTGTTGGGTATCAACTCTAAGTGCCTTTGCCTTGTCAACTTTGGCCAGCCTCATACCTAGAAATCTTTTTGAGTTTAAATCTGTGTCATCTTCTTCGGTTTCTGGGGAGAATTGAGAATTGAGAGAGAAGGAAAGCAAGTAACGTTTCCTGGTTTGCTCCCTCTTTACAGCACCCACGGCGGCTGACGACAAGAAAATGCTCCTACTCAGTGTGTTTGCTTAGAGTCAGTTTCACTCTCTGTTGCAGAGAGGATGTACTGATCTCTTCTAGAGACAGATTTTTACATTGATTTGAGAACTTTTGTGTGTTGGCAGTGTCTGGAATGTTAAATGATTAGTATATGTAATCCCAGGCTGTACAATAGAGCAAGGTAGTACAATAAGGATCTCAAAAATTGGAATGACTTTCATATGAAAGCCCTTCCCATCTTAGCAATTAACCATTTGGTATGCTTTCAATAGTATTATTATTTACTAGACTGCTCAAATGCAATTACTATTCATTAGCTATAAATTCTCTGATCTAGAAGGATTAATATTAACAGGATGATCTGTAGAGCAAGTAAGAAGTAAGGAACTGTCACCCTGAGAAGATAAAATGATTGATGTTCAAAGCTGCTTGAAAAGATCAAAGACTCAAATGTGTTTTAAAAAGTAAGAGTCATGCAAATGTAAAGAGTAAAAAACAGCCCCAAGTTATTAATCTTCACATGACATGCCCATGTGCACATCTGCTTTTAGAAACTCAACATTCATTTTTTTATTACAATCAATGCTTTTAGTCCCAGAACCTGGTGCATAGTGGGAGTTCAAGAAATGTCTATTGGATTCAACAGGCAGTGGTTTGCTAGTGAAGCCAGCATACTTAGGCATAATTCCTCTGATCTATGTCTTAGTTCCAGTTGTTCTCTACATAGAATTGTTCATAAGTGGAAAGTAAGCTGTATTCTGTTTTAAGTTTACCTGTCTCTTGATTGTAGGGGAAATAACTGTGTAATAGGAGTTAGGACACTTAGATAAGTTCTAGCTCTCTATATTTTGGTAACAAGTGACCCTGAACAAGTTCAGATATTTTCTTGATATTTTGGTGTCATTTTCCCTATTGGGAGATTGGATACTAGTAATGCATTTTTTTTTTTTTTTTTTTTTTTTACAGAGACAGAGTGTCAGAGAGGGACAGATGAGGACAGACAGGAAGGGAGAAAGATGAGAAGCATCAATTCTTCGTTGTGGCACCTTAGTTGTTCATTGATTGCTTTCTCATATGTGCCTTGAGGGGGGAGGAGCTGCAGCAGAGCAAGTGAGCCCTTGCTCAAGCTAGAGACCTTGGACTCACGCCAGCGACCTTGGGCTTCAAGCCAGCAACCACGGGGTCATGTCTATGATCCCAAGCTCAACCCAGCAATCCCATGCTCAAGCTGGTAAGGCCACAGGAGGAAAAGTGGATAGCTACATCTTCATTTTCCTTTTTTGAGGTCCTATGGTATTGTGTATGACCTGAAGGAGATACAGGCTTTGATGACACGGGAAAGGACTATAATGAGAGGGAGGGACTTTTGTGGCACTGATTTATATGTGTAGAACATTTAGTTCTCTTAACTGAGAAGAGTTCAGTATTATTACTGTACCACAGAGTACAAAAATATATTTACCATGAAACAAACAAAAATGGCCTTAAGAAAAAAAATCCAGAACTAATAGTTTAAATTTTTTTGATACTTGGCAATACGATTTATATACTTCACATAAAATGAGAGATTATTTGAATTCATGTATAGAGATACAAAAAATAAGTACTAGAAAATCTGAGAAAAGAATAAACTGGAAATTATCCCCATTTTAGGGGCTCAATTTTCTAGGGAACTCTAGTCTATAACTGAGGCAATTTGACACACTGTCACTAAGACTTATATGCTTTTATCTCAAGAAGAAGGAAACCAGAAATAAATTAAAGATTGGTTTTTTATTAAGTGAAGTTCATTTTTTCTGAATAAAGGTGAAGAAAATTTTATTGGAATTGTGCTAAGACCTTTAAGTGCATTATTCCATTCAAGTGACAAACCCATAAGCGATTATTTCTACTTGATAAAGAATAATAATTAGAAAGAGACTCAGAATATAAATTACTTAATCCACAGTCACTAGGCTAGTAAGAAGGAGCCGGTGTTTACACTTACACCCAGAGCCCTGATTCCTACTATTCATGGCACTGTTTCAAGGGTGGTTTGGAGAACCTAAGATCTGGACTGGCATTCAATGAATTGGCCCCTTTTCTTGGAGATGAGCCCGCAGGAGGGTGGAGTCCCACACTGGTTCCGCCTGTGTCCTGTGACAAATGCAGCTGTCTGGATGGTTTATTCTTGCTTACCAAGCTGCTTAGTCCAGAAGTCAATAAAATTCTCTTCATGCTTTTCTCTTGCAGATACTTACCTTTTCCCCTGGATCATTGTCTAAAGGTGATAATGCCCAATTGACGGGTATCAACTCTGAGCTGTTGAAACTGAATAAGACTGTTACTAAAAGGGAAGCTGAGTGTCCAGAAGGCCACCGTGAGGGCAAATACTGCTGTCTGCCGTGTCTTCCTGGTATGTTACATACACATCCAGCAATTAGAGTGAGAATCAGGGTGAGGACCAGCATACAGTAATAATGAAGAAAATCTTTTTACAGCATTTGCTTCTCCTGCATAATAATTGCATGTGTGTGTGGAGTGGGGGTGAGGGGGGACAACAATTATGAATATATTTTCCCCAGACCAGTTCAATTCATCTTTATCATACTTGTTTGATGTTGGTATAATTATACTTTGCAAATGATATGTACTTCTGAAATAAGAGGAGTTACCTATTTAGCTCCATTTTTCATTAGCAAAAGAAGACTTTTTTGTTGATATTAAAGCTTATCACATCAGCACTGATTACAATATATCGTAATAATTGTAGCACTCTGAAAGCAAGTGTCTTAGTACTTCCCCTCACTTAGATGACACTGAAGCCTGCAAAAATACATTTGCATTTTGCAGCTTAATGACTAGCTGAGCTAGAAAAGCAACCGACAAAACCAGCGGTTTTTGAAAATCAGTATTTTGAAATGCAAACCAGTTTCAGATCAGAAATCCTTGAAACATCAGCTCATTGGAAGCTAAGCAACATGCAATTGTGCAGGCTTTTTCAGCATGGAGTAAATCGACTCTGTTTCATACAGCTACACATCTTGTCTTGCTGTTTTGTGATTTAAGACAGGAAGATAAAGGAAAACATCTGGATTTACGAGACAGATTACTAGAACCATAAAGGATTGTTGATAGGGTTTTCTGGTTGGCCTCCAGGGATTTTAGCACTCAAGCTGCTAAACAGGCATGAGTCTTGTTTATAATAAGATTCTACCAATCTTACGTGGCCTTCTGCCCAGGTTTTAATAACCCTTATGGAGTATCTCCCTTATAATCCAATCATTTTATACTTTAACCCATTCTTATAACTTGCTAAACACAACCATTTTATAACTTGCTAAAACACAACCAATTTGTCCTGTGAATTCAGAGCTTTCATATTTTTAAAACTTAAAATGCAAATTAAAACAAAGATAATATGCTCTGTATATCAAATTGTCAAAGATTTTTGTCTGTTTGCTTTTTTTGTTTTGCTTTGTTTTACATTCTTTTAAGGAGTGATCTCAGCCCTAGTGAGTTTGCTTGTGAGATTAAAAACTCTTATATGCCACTTTTTCTTTTTAAGAAAAATTTGAATATGTGGGTCAAAAACTTGAAAAAGTTTGCCTCTTGCGATACAGTAATCAATTAATAGAAAAATGTCTTAAGAAAACAGCTAAAACAAAGGAAAATACTGTATATGTGGCATTTCATGATGATAATGATGTAGAATTAAGTAAATTTTGGAATACTCAAAACCTGGAACATTATGTTTAATCAAAGTCTTGTTTTCTGATATATTTTTAATATAATCTTCAATGTACATAAATTCCCTTACGAGGTTTGTAACTGACCTGCTGGCTGAATGAACTGGTGCTTTCTGTTCCATCTCTGAAATGTCCTGGATGGCATCCGACACATACTGAGTTCTTTCCCCACTTCTGTTCCCTTCAGTTGAATTTTAGGCTTTTATCAGTACTCAAATTGCTTCCAAAGCTGTCTATGCTTATTGGTGTTGTGAGATATATATATGAGTTAATTATTATATAATCAATGGCTTATGAGTACAAAGGAAATACAGATTTTATTTATGTGAAAACTAGTTTAAATGCTTTGGAGAACTTCACTAAAGGTGAGTTGCTAACTGAATTAATGAATGAGGTGAGAGCAAAATTATTGAAAAAGTCATAAGAATTTTGAAAGGCTTTCATACAGAGTATTGGTGTCTTTAAATTTTCTTTCCATCAAAAAGAAAGGAAGGACCCTAGCCTAGTAGCACAGTTGGTTAGAGCACTGTCCCTATACACCAAGGTTGTAGGTTTGATCCCCGGTCAGGGCACTTATAAAAACCAACCAATGAATGCAAACATAAGTGGAACAACAAAATTCATGTTTATCTCTCTCTCTCCCCCTCCATCCTTCCTTCCCCTTCCTCTTTCTCTAAAATAAATTTTAAAAAAAGAAAGAAGGAGGGAGAGGGGGAAGGATAAAAAGAGGAAAGAAGGAAGGAGGAAGGGAGGGAAGGAGGGAGGGAGAGAGGGAGGGAAGGAGGAAAGAAGGAAGGAAGGGAGAGAGAGAGGGAGGGAGGAAAGAAGGAAGGAAGGGAGAGAGGGAGGGAGGGAGGAAGGAAGGAGAGAGAGAAGAAAGAAAGAAAGAAAGAAAGAAAGAAAGAAAGAAAGAAAGGAAGGAAGGAAGGAAGGAAGGAAGGAAGGAAGGAAGGAAGGAAGGAAGGAAGGGAAAGAAAGAAAGAAAGAAAGAAAGAAAGAAAGAAAGAAAGAAAGAAAGGGAAAGAAAAAAGCAAGAGAAAGACATGAAGTCATAGGTGATGTATTTTGGATGTGACTTTAGTGAGAAAGAATCTGGAATTCTAATAACTTTATTCTACATCACAAGACAGGCAAATAATTATATAGCTATACTTTATAAATTAAAATAAAATACAGTATTTTTTCAATGATTCCCTATTTAGTGAACTGACATTTTTGATAAACCAGTCAAAAGAGTCCTTGCAATATCACCATATTCAATAAGGATTTTACAGTATATTGTATATATCATATGCATATATACATATACATATTACACATACCTATACATATTACACATACATGTACTCATATATATATGTGTGTGTGTGTATATTGGTATGTATAGGAGTGCACCAAAATGATAACAATGAATATCTCAGGGTAATTGACATACAGATGCTATTTGTACTTTCCTGCTTTTTCCAAAATGTCCACTGTGAGCATATGTACCTTATACTCAGGAAAAAAATGTATTTTAAAAACTTATTTTCTAGAAAACAACTACTCACTTTTTATATTTTGATAAATTTAGGTTGTATACGTTGGAGGAAAGAAGCCTGTGATTTATTCTATCCCTGTCATGCTATAGGCATTGAGCTAGACACATTCTGCAAGGTAGTCCATTAAAGAGGACAGTTCTCTTAGAAACCAGGATAATAACACAGCAAATAAAATTGTACTTTGGCTTGGTTTCTTTTAAAATATTGCCATAATTAATAAGGCCCCTTTGTACTGTATTTGAATTAGATTCCAGGTTTCCATGATTTGGTTACATTTCTCTGTTGAAGGAATATTGTTGCTGTTTACTAAAATATCATATGTTTAATTTGATTATGCAGTAAGTACAGTGGTACCTTGAGATATGAGTTTAATTTGTTCTGTAACTGAGCTTATAAGTCAATCAACTTGTATATCAAACAAATTTCTCCCATTTAAAATAACTGAAATAGACTTAATCCATTCCAGCCCTGTGAAACATCCCCAAACCATCCTAAATTATGAAAAAAGACGTGTTTTTAATTAAGAAACACACATGCATACTTTACCAATGCATAACAAAATATATGAAATAAAAGAAAAAAGTGTTATTTAGTACTGTATTCTTACCTTGGAGACAGATGAGTGTGGCTAATGGAGGTGAATGGTGGAGGAGGAGGGAGGGAGGAAGGGATGCAGGCACTGTAGACACGTAAACTAAAACTGCACTTTCTTAACACTAAATGTAAACTAAAACTGTGGTATTTTTACTTGAAACAAAACTAAAACTGCACTTTCTTTACTTAAAATGAAAAACCACAAAAACTTAATTGTAAAAAAGTGCACTTTCTTAACTTTAAACTTAACCTAAGCTTAACATTACGTATTTTTCATTTAATCATCACCTGTTTTTGCCTTTTTGGCTGCAGTTTCGACACTTTCACTTGCAGGACTTTTGAATAAAAATCTATCCAAAGAGATTTGCTTTTGCCTGCCTTTAAAAAGTAAATGTTACAGAAATTGTGACAAACAGCATCATTAAAAAGTGCTGAAGTCACGACCAGTTGAAAGTTTTTCTGGTGTTTCTTTTCAGTGAAACTTGAAAGCTTCTCCCAGCATTGCCAGCATGTCTTTAATTTCCCTTGTAGAAATCACTTCCTCCTACCTAACTACTACCCTCCTCCTCAGACTGAATCTCTTGCAGAAGCTCCGTATGTTGCATCATCTGTAGCTCCATCAACTCCTCAGTTGAGAGTTCTTCCTCATGTTCCTCAATGAGCTCGTTTACATCACCCTCATCTACCTCCAGACCTATCAACTTTCTGAAGGACACAGTCTCCTCCAACACTTCTACCTTGGTCTTGGTCTCTGGTTCGAATCCTTCAAAGTCCCTGTCTGCAACAGCATCAGGCCATAACTTTTTCTATGCCGAGTTCAAGGTTCTTCTTGTAACCTCTTGCCATGCCAAGTCAATAATGCGTAAACATATCATGATGTTGTAGTGATCTTTCCAAAACTCTCAGAGGGTTAGAATTGTATTCTCAGTCACCTCAAAGCAACGGCGGAACAAGTGCTTTGTGTAAAACTCTTTAAAGTTGGAAATGACCTGCTGATCCATAAGTTGCAAAATTGAAGTCATGTTGGGTGGGAGGTAGAGGACTTTCACGAATTTGAACTCATCAAGAATGTCATCTTCAAGACCAGGTGGGTGGGCTGGAGCATTATCAAGGATTAGTAATGCTTTCATCGGGAGTTTATTTTCTTGAAGATATTTATTCACTGCAGGACCAAAGACGAGATTTACCCATTCAATAAAAAACTGCCGCGTAACCCATGCCCTAGCCTTGGTGTGCCACATAACCTGCAGTTTTTCTTTAAGAATCTTGTGAATCTTGGCTCTGGCTGGTTGGCTCAGCGGTAGAGTGTCGGCCTGGCGTGCAGGGGACCCGGGTTCGATTCCCGGCCAGGGCACACAGGAGAAGCGCCCATTTACTTCTCCACCCCCCCTCCTTCCTCTCTATCTCTCTCTTCCCCTCCTGCAGCCAAGGCTCCATTGGAGCAAAGATGGCCCGGGCGCTGGGGATGGCTCCTTGGCCTCTGCCCCAGGTGCTGGAGTGGCTCTGGTCACAGCAAAGCAATGCCCCGGAGGGGCAGAGCATCGCCCCCTGGTGGGCAGAGCGTTGCCCTTGGTGGGCGTGCCAGGTGGATCCCAGTCGGGCGCATGCGGAAGTCTGTCTGACTGTCTCTCCCCGTTTCCAGCTTCAGAAAAATACAAAAAAAAAAAAAAAAAAGAATCTTGTGAATCGTAAAGGCTAGAGGATTTTTGGAATGATACACTAGCAGTGGCTTTACTTTACAGTCACCACTAGCATTTGCACACAATGCAAGGGTCAGACGGTCCTTCATGGGTTTATGGTTTGGCAGCTTCTTCTTCTCTGCGGTGATGAAAGTCCTCCAGGGCATTTTTTCCAAAATAATCCTGTTTCATCACAGTTGAACACCTGTTGGGAGATGTAGCCTTCCTTTGCGATAAGCTCAGCAAAACGTGCGATGTACTCCTCAGCTGCCCTAACGTCAGCACTCGCAGCTTCACCATGCCTCACTACCGAGTGGATGCCAGATCTCTTGAAATTTTCAAACCAGCAGTGACTTGCCTTAAACGTATCTTCTGTTGCCTCTTCTGATGTTGATGGTTCTTTCTTCAAGTAGCTGTATGTGCCTTTTCTCATATTACAGTCTCTGTCACTGTATCTCCTGCCAGCTCTTTCTCTTTCACCCACACTAGCAGAAGCTTCTCCATTTCTTCATGGATATTTGTCCTTAATTGGGACAGAATTGTAGTTCCTTTTGCTGGACTTGCGCTTTTGATGGCATCCTTTTGTTTAAGGATGGTACAAATTGTAGATGTATTGCAGTCGTACAGCCTTGCCAGTTCAATCACTTGTACACCACGCTCATGCTTTTCTATTATTTCTTGCTTTACTTCTATCGACATCATTCTCTTCTTCTTCTCACCACTGTCCTTTACATTCACTTTCTTCAGTCCCATGATAGCACACAAAATGTTAGTAAAAAATGCAAAAACGATGCAAGAACAGGTATAGCACACAAGATTTGACTTGTTTCTGCGGGTAACACATGAGAAAGAACGAGATGCTGGTGTTGTGCTGCCAATACTGGACCCATGAGCCAACGCGCCAACTAGCGGCAGCTTCCCAAATCATGACTCATATCTTGGAATTTTGCTCGGATCTTAAACAAAAAATACAGACAGAGTCACAGCTCGTATCTTAAAAATTTTTTTTGTATGTTGGTCTGCTCATATCTCAAGGTACCACTGTATTTTGTTTGATCTAAAAGAATGCTGTGAGGTTAAGCAAGTCATGTACCTAGAAAGGACAGCAGAAATTATGTTGGTTTGTGCATGTGAGAAAGGCAGATTAGACTTTGCTTATTGTTCTCAATTAATTATACCATTAGCCATTAGTCATTAGTCATGCTTTTCTCTTAGCTTCCCCTGCACATTTTTGTAAGTGCTCCAGCTCCTATAAAAATGCCTGGAACACAATAGGCCTTTAATAAACACTTGTTTAAAAAAATTTCCAGGAGAAGGCATTGTTGTATAACACTAACAGCAGTATAATAACTTGTTTTATTGTTAAAGTAAATGAAAGCAAATATTATTTGAAATTGTGTGCATTAAGATAATAAATCTTATGACAGATTTTGTTATAAATATGTTCATGCCTGTTCATCAAAGCATACTCTGACCCTTAATGGCAAATGAATAGAGAGAAAGGGAGAGAAGAGGGACTATGAGCATTTAGTAGGCAGGACCTGTGCAGTCCTGGCAGCAATGCAAGAGAGGTATTACTATGTCCATCATATGCATGGAGAAATGTAGGTTCAGAGAGATTATTTTATTAAAGATCACAGGGATACTAAAGATTTGACCAAGGTCTTTAGAACTTTAAAAGTCCTGGTCGGCTCAGTTGTAGAGCATCGACCAGGCATGTAAATGTCCCAGGTTTGATTCCTGGTCAGGGCACACAGGAAAGGCAACCATCTGCTTCTACTCCCTTCTCCCTCCCTCTTCTCTCTCTCTTCCCCTCCCACAGCCATGGCTCAATTGATTCAGCATGTAGGCCCTGGGCGCTGGAGCCTCTGCCTCAGCTGCTAAAAATAGCTCAGTTGCCAATGCAACTTCAGATGGGCAGAGCATTGACCCCAGATGGGTTTGCTGGTTGGATTTGTCTCTGTATCTCTCCTACTCCCACTAAAAAAAAAGCCCTTTTCCTTACACTGTACTCTCTTATCAGGATCTGTGGACTTTGGAAAATAAAATGAGAAGCCAGAGCAAGGTGCATGTTTATGTCTCAGTGTCCAGTGGCAGCCATTTCCACCTACTAATCTCTCCCCTCCCCCACCAAAAAGTTAGTAAAGGCAGCTTTTCCAGCGCATTTGGTCATTCTAGCCTCTTCCCCCCCCCCCCATTACATGTTCCTATTGTTATTCATCCTATTTCTGTAAAAATATTCCTTTAGTCACTCTTTCAGCTTTTGTATTGGGAGACTTTCTGTCCCTTGACATGATTTTTACAATAACCATCTCCCCCACTGTCTGTATAGTTCATTAGCCTAATACCCCTGTTTTAGCAGTGTTTTTATTGCCATGCCCGCACACTTCTCATACTTTTTTGTTCAAACACTTGCTCCTTTTTTTCCTTGGCAGGGGAACGGAAATCTGGAGACTGCACTGCTGATGGGCAAAAACTAGTCTGTGTGTCCTGCCTAGAAGGGAAGGAGTACACAGACAGGCACCATTACTCTGATAAATGCAGAAGATGTAGAACTTGTGATGGAGAACATGGTAAGTGTCTTTAAAAGCAATGGAAAGAGAACAGTTGTGGTGCTCTATGTAGAATCACTTATAATCCAATTGAAAATGGGAGCCTTTTCCTCTGGTGCTAGTTGGTATACAGAAAGGGACAGGCTGAGCTTACTGGGGTGAAGCAGCACCAGGTACTGAACTAATCACTGGTTTAGACACTTAAGAGTCAAGTCTAGGCAATCCTCTCAGATGTAGGAGACTGACTAAATATAAATCCTATGAACAGATTTAATTAGTTCTCATCAAAACTGCAGAACCTTTTTTTTCTGCCTCAGTTTATGCTTGTGTACTGGCTCTCGTTCATGGCCAGAAAGAACTTAGAAATCTTCAACTCCAAGGACAGAGAATCCCGAGAGATGGCTGGTGTGTTTCACCTTCTTTGGGTACCTGGTTGGTCCTAATGATTTCAACTGGGCTCCTGAATTTCAATGAATATCCCAATCTATTTTGAGGCTCAGATTAAAATATACCAGAAGTACTCCTGGTTTCGTTTGACATCAAGAAATCTGCCTGACCAGGTGGTGGCACAGTGGATAGAGCGTCGGACTGGGATGCAGAGGACCCAGGTTCGAGACCCCGAGGTCGCCAGCTTGAGCACCGGCTCATCTGGTTTGAGCAAAAAAAGCCCACCAGCTTGAACCCAAGGTCCCTGGCTCCAGCAAAGGGTTACTGGGTCTGCTGAAGGCACATATGAGAAAGCAATCAACGAACAACTAAGGTGTCGCAACGCGCAATGAAAAACTAATAATTGATGCTTCTCATCTCTCTCCGTTCCTGTCTGTCTGTCCCTGTCTATCCCTCTCTCTGACTCTCTGTCTCTGTAAAAAAAAAATTTTTAAATAAATAAAATATATATTAAAAAAAAATCTCTGGACATGTGTTTTAAGTGTCTCTATTCAAGCTCTAATGCATTGTTTCTCAACCATAGCTGTACATTAGAATCACATAGGAAACTATGAAAAATGCCAATGTTTAGGTCCCACATTAGACCAATTAAATCAAAATCGCTAAGGAAAAGGGCTTTGGCATTGGTCTGCTTGACTAGATCAAGCGAAGGTGGGCTTGTCTTGATTGCTGGATTGTCTATCCCAGGGGTAGTCAACCTTTTTATACCTACCGCCCACTTTTATATCTCTATTAGTAGTAAAATTTTCTAACTGCCCACCGGTTCCACAGTAATGGTGATTTATAAAGTAGGGAAGTAACTTTACTTTATAAATAAACTTTACTTCATAAAATTTATAAAGCAGAGTTACAGCAAGTTAAAGCATATATTATAATAATTACTTACCAAGTATTTTATGTCATATTTTCGCCAAGTTTGGCAGAATAAATCTTTATAAAACAACTTACTGTAGTTAAATCTATCTTTTTATTTATATTTTGGTTGCTCCGCTACCGCCCACCATGAAAGCTGGAACACCCACTAGTGGGCAGTAGGGACCAGGTTGACTACCACTGGTCTATCTACTTAAAACTCTGCTAAATGGTTTCAATCATTACAACTTGCAGTTGTCTGTTTTGCATTTAAATACTAGTTATATTAGTAAAGGTATGATGGTGTGACTGCTCATATAAGTAGTGGATCTCAAAAAATCTATACAGCTCCTACTCATCATTTTCATTGTCAGTGTATAACTAGCTGTTACAACTAATTGTCTGCATTGGTTTTCTAGGCTTAGAAGTGGAAAAAAACTGTACCAAGACCCAGAATACCAAGTGCAGATGTAAATCAAACTTTTTTTGTGACACTTCTGAATGCGAACACTGTAGCCCTTGCCGCACGTAAGTTTTAATCTGTCTCATTAAAACACAAGATATACTTTGAGAGATGTCTTCCTCAAGGGAAGAAAAACTGACTGAGAGTCAAAAATTTGGGTTCTAGTCTTGCTTTACCTCCAAACAACTAGATAACCATTTGATTATTCAGGCATTCGATCTCCATGTCACCAGAAAAATGACCCACAGGTCTGGCTGCTTGTCACCACAAACATTAAATAATTGTAGCACAGGTGCTGGTGCAAAGAGAAGAGGTTATTCAAATGCTGGTCACCTGAGAAAACTAGGGAACTCCTGTCCTCGAAAACCCATTTTCTAGCTCAAATGCCTTAGCCAGTTTACCTGAGGGATTGAGGGAACCCCTAGGGGAAGGCTGATGCTGTTTCTCTTGAGGGAGGGGAGTCCTTATCGACATGGCTGGCTGGACTTCCATGGTTCTCTTGGCCTTATCAGCAGTGTGATGGGAGAGAGAGAAGGGGGACTGAAGATTCATTCTTCCCATTTTGATGTTAATTCTTGAAGTGCATCAGCTGGATGTCTGTGATTCATTGTCAGAATTATTCCTTATTCTTGGAGAGGAACAGGTTTTCCTTGAAAGGAATCAGAACTGGAAGCCTCCGTGTGGTGAGAGCAGCAGAAGGAGGGGGAAGCAAACACGCACATATCTCCCATTATGCTTATTCTCGTTCGGGTATTAACCCTTGCTGTGCATTAGCCAGAGGGGAACAGGCATTTTAACTTTCATGAGAGCTTGGTCAGAGATGAAAGTACAGAACTGATTATATACATTTGATTTGTTACAGCATACATAACTGCGATCACTAAATTGGAAATATTGAATTGTGGTTATAAGAGCAACAAACTGGATTTAACATTTTACATAAATTCTTTTATAAGCTTACTTTGTTAGTACATTCTCACTTAGCTCTATTTTATGGCTTGTCAGACTAATATCAGTAAGTCAGTAATATAACATATTTATTCCTGGTTACATCCAAACATGTATTGAACACCTCCTATGTGCTTGACACCACTGACTGCCTAAGCTAACAATATGAGCAAGACACATTCCTGGCATCAAAACTCTCAGGCTAGAAGCAGAGAGTCAAAAAGTGCATGGTTACTGAGCCAACATCATGTGGCAAGCATCAGAAGAGGTCCGTGCCTAGGGTGTTGCGTGTTCTATAAAACCTTCCCACCCTGCCTGGGGAGATACAGTGAAGATACGAAAAGGCTTGAGTCTGGAAATCAGTGTACATAGATCTAAAATACATTTCAGGCAGGGAAACAGCAGCGACAAAGAGACGGAGGATGCTGTGGAGAACAGGGTATCCGGCTGGAGTGCGGGAAGAGGGAAAAGAAGCCAGGGCCCAGTTATGAAGGACCTTGCCTTTCACGCTAAAGAGCTTGGGTTTTGACCCTAAGTTAACAACCTTGATTGTGCATCTCACTTTTTCTGATTAACTGAGTGAATTTGAGCAGATCACTTAACCTCTCTGAGCTTCTGTTTCCTCACTCATTGGGATGCAGATAATTATCACTTGTCCTATTGGCCTCATTTCTGTGAAGATAAGAAATATGTAATATGTGTTATAAAAAATAGCTTTTGTTTTGTAAGACATTGCTTTGCATACATATAAATATAATTGAGATTATATCAATGTGCTTCTCCTTAAACTTGCCTGATGTCTCTTATTTACTGGAAGAAGTTTAAGGCATGTGCACTTAACCTAGCCTCTTCTTTCTAGCCCCAAGTGTCGAGACAGCCCTCATGATGATAGAATAAATAGGAATTGGGGGTGAGGGGAGGGACTCCTGTAAGGCAAATACTAACCATACTAGTAATTCTAAATACTTCCTAATCTTGACTTAATTTTCTTCTCACCATAAACCCTTCAAGCGTGTAATATTCTTGTTATTGGTGAGAAAGCAGGTTCATGGTGGTTAAGTGACTTGCTCAAGCTCACCTAGTTATATAGTGGACAGAACCACGCTTTAATTCAGACAACCTGACTGTCAGTGCTTGACCGTCTGAAGAAAACCCACAGGAACCTTTTGAGTGCCCTGAGCACCATTTGATGTTAAAAGAGGAAACCTCTAAGGGCCAGCTGAGTCAGCCCCCTCAGTGGCATCATGGGCAGTGGCTATTGTCTGGCCATTTTTACTGTTCTGTGGAACTACTTTGAAACTGCTTTTGGTGGTTTATGATTGTCATCTAGTATTTTAAAAGCACAGTTTATTACCAATTTTAAGTTTATTTTAGGATCTTTTTCTTATATGTCGATATTACGATTTCTTATATTACTTTATTTACCTTCCTTTAACTCTAGGTATTTTAAAACATAGTCATTCTTTATCCATACAAACATCCAAATTATGTTACAAATTTATACCAGCTTTAGATGTCAGTCTGGAAATATTTTTGAAATATATTTGCCAGAGATGTGAAATGAGTAAAATGGTCCCATATTTATAGTGTGTTATTGAAAATGGTCAAGGAGTCAGTTCATTAGGCTTTTTAATTTCTTCTATATTTCTTTCTAGGTGTGAACACGGAACCATTGAGAATTGCACACCGACCAACGACACCATATGTAAAGAAGGTTATTATTATTTTTAAATGAGTATACTCTCCTTTTTCCTTATTCCCACAGTAAAATTTGAAGAAAAGCCAGTCCCTTTTGATTCTTTGAAAGTATTTTGTTTAATCTTAAACACTGCTTATTTTCATGTAAAATGTTCAATATTCCAATCTATAGGATCTGGACCTGACTTACGGTGGTTATGGCTCCTGATCCTGATTCCAATAACTGGACTGCTGATAATTTGCTGTAAGTTCCTATTTTGTTCAAATTGAAATAACTTGGAAAGTACTTGTTCAAAGAATTCCCCCCGTCTCCTACCTATAAGAAAACTTCTACCAGGTAGCTAGCTCGCTCTAGTGTATCTTTAATTCCTGCCACTAAATGCACTCATGAAAGCTGATGAGACTATATTACATTATCTCTCAGCTACTGTTTCTGAGCAACCATTTAGGGGCGCTGAGTGGGTATTACCATCCTCCCTCTGTTTCCATTCAGGCAGCAGCCAAGTTTGCCAAGTGCACTGTTCGTCAGGCTTGCCTCGTGCATGAGGAGAACACAAGGAGCCAGGGCCTCCCTGGAAAAGGCATTGCAGGGGACCCTCGATAAATCATCCCTCTTTGTGCCTCCTCACCCTTGTCCAAACTCTATTTTTTTAGTATTTCTTCACCATAATTTAAAATACTGTGCAATACATTTTTATGCAAGGGTTACTTAGTAAAATTAGCAGATAAGCCAAAATTGGTATAACCATAATTACTCTAGAAAAATCCCTTTAAATCATCAATAAAACACAGGTGCAACTTTCAATCACTCTGAAACATTCAATTTTTCCTTCTTGGTTGGAATAAGTCTCTGTGTCTTTAGCTGAAGATAGAGGTTGCCTTGCCTTTAGAGGTTGTTAAGCTAAAAATACATACTCTGTATTTAAGCACTATACCATGTCTGCAGTTTTACGGATTCCTTTCTTCCGTCTCATACTGACTTCAAGGCATATATTCATTGAGTGTGTATACTTGGCCTATTTGTGAGAGCATGCACAGGAATTTCTGGATGTTCAATGCCACACCATGAAAGTTGATGTCCACTTTCCATACCCTGTGCCTCTATACCCTGCTGTAGCCATGACATCCAGCTCCAAGCTGCTGAGAGGACATGGTGCTACCATGCCATAAGTCAAATGCCAGCTTTAGGCTAGACCAGTTTGAGATAATTGGATGTTCCAATTAAAATGTAGCATATCTCTAGAACAGTTGACCTGATGGGGTAAAATTACCCGTAATCTGAACAATGCTATCTCTCGGGGTGTTTGGTCACCATAAATATCAATGAATCTCTCCTCACACTTCTCTAGTGTGAGAGTAGTGCTTCCTACAAGGCTGATAGAAGATTCTTTAATCTTCTAGGGGTGAAAAGAAAGTACTGGAAGAATAATGGTCACTATACACCTACACCTTCAAATATAAATACGGTAAGTGTTGAAATGTGCATCAGCTCTCCTAAAAACTTAGGGAAAGTAGTCATTCAACTTTTTACTTAACTTTTTAAAAAACCAAACATTTATTGTGTGTGTGTGTGTGTGTGTGCATATGGTAGAGGGCATCCAAAGGTAATTAGGATAGATGCCCAGTTTATAAAAGAGTTATCAAAGGACTTAGTGGAGGGTGCTCAAAACGAGTTGTAAAAAGGAGGTGGCCAAGCGGCGTGTTCCGCGTTGGTGTGTCCCTGTCCCTGCAGAGAAACCGCAGACGCCGCCTTCACTAGAGCGCGGACTCGGTGTGCGAGCCAGGCACTGAGGCAGCTCTTCAAGCCCGTTACAAAGGCACAGCTCAGCTTTCTCTAGCCACTTATTACTGTCGTTCTTACCATATGTATTTTTTTTTTCCTCACATGGGATCAAAGCATTTCAAATCACAAAAGTTACACAGGGAAGAAAAACCGTTCGCTTCAGAAATACAGCTTTCCTCATTTGGGGCCAGGACTCAGTGGGAGGTAGGGTTCCTAAAAGCAATATAGTACAAAATAATTTCAGTTTAAATCATTTTCTCACATCAGAAATAAGATTAGTTACAGTTTAGAGGGTTGTTGATGACTGTGTTTGTTATGTTTGTTTTCATGAGTCTGTATGAAACATACATTCAACACATTCCACAAATTCGCTGGGTTCCTTGGCTGTGTAAAAAATAAGCCAACATTCTTTAGTGCCTGGCAATTCTGGAACCTTTCAGAATAAAAATTTGATGGATAACTCCTTCTTAATCACGTCGTCTAGCTAATTATGTATATCAAGCAACTGATTGTACTTCCTTTAGTATTAAGGAAAAATTAAAAGATTGCATTTAAACTATCCTAAATATGTATTTATTTTTCTCTCTTCCTCCATATTTTTTTCTCCCCAGGAAATGGCCCCAGTGCCTGTAGCAGGTAAGGTTTTTATCATTTCATTTCATAGAGATGGCTTCCATGGGAGTAAGGCTAATTTTAGAGTAAAATAATGTCATTATTGGCAATGACATATTGTGAGGTCTTGCTATTCCTTGAGCTTACAGTTCTTCTTGCTCACTACCAAGGGTTTTTCAGGCACTTTGTTTAAATGTATAACTAATATTCCTAGATAGAAATAAATCAGGCAGCAATAAGACACTATATTCTGAGCCTTAGGACAATTTCCCTTTACAAACATTTTGGTGTATTAAAAAACTCCTGCCTAAACTGACTTAGATGTTAATCTGAATTGTAGACTCTGTTATTTTTGGTTTATTACAGCTCAGTCGTGAGAATCAGCTTATGATTCTCCTCGGTTCTATTTATTTATTTATTTATTTATTTATTTATTTATTTTACAGAGATAGAGTGAATCAGAGAGAGGGATAGACAGGGACAGACAGACAGGAATGGAGAGATGAGAAGCATCAATCATTAGTTTTTCGTTGTAACACCTCAGTTGTTCATTGATTGCTTTCTCATATGTGCCTTGACCACGGGCCTTCAGCAGACCCAGTAACCCTTTGCTGGAGCCAGTGACCTTGGGTTCAAGCTGGTGGGCTTTTGCTCAAACCAGATGAGCCCATGCTCAAGCTGGCGACCTCGGGGTCTCGAACCTGGGTCCTCTGCATCCCAGTCCGACGCTCTATCCACTGCGCCACCGCCTGGTCAGGCTCAGTTCTCTTTTTTGAGCTGTCGTTCAGAGATAGATGATCATGAATTCTTTGCCTGCTTATTCAGTTTGTAGGTCACTGATCCATAGGAGATGGTTCAAGGTGATCTTTTCTATCCCTTTTATAGATGAGGAAAGAACATACAGAGATGTTATGTATCTTGCTCAGGTCACAGAGCAAATAACCGGGAATATAGGTGGAGTTGGGATTAGAAGTCAAGGCTGTTTCTGTTTTTGTGTTTCCTTATCAGCTTTTTAGATGTCTAGGACTAACCTGCAATACAATACAATAAGAGGAGAAGTAAACATGGTTTTCAGTCATGGCAATTTCATTTAGAAGAACGAATTTTCAGAGACTATTCTCGCCCTCTCTCTTTTATCCCCCCCAGATATTGACTTGAGTGACTATATCAGCACTATTGCTGAGCTTATGACAATGAATCAAGTTAGAGATTTTGTTCGGAAGAATGGTGTCAGTGAAGCCAAAATAGATGAAATCAAGAATGACAACGCCCACGACACAGCTGAACAAAAAGTCCAGATGCTCCGTACTTGGCATCAACGTCACGGGAAGAAAGGCGCATATTGCACCTTGATGGAAGGTCTCAAAAGAAGCAGTCACCATGCTCTTGCAGAGAAAATTGAAGACAAAGTCCTAAAGGAAAATACTAGAAAACAGGAAAATGCTAACTACAACAATGAAAATGAAAGCCAAAGCTTGGTCTAAAGGAAAAAACAACTGTCTCGGTTCTGAGTATAGACAATCAATAGAAAGAAAAATGAGTGTTTGCACAAGTTTTTAGTAGAGGTTGGGTACAAGCATTGCTTGAATTTTTACTGGGTATGTTTTCTTTTTCTCATGTATTAGATTTGTAGAGCTAATATACAGGTTTTGAGGATCTAATGGTTCTGCCTTCAAGGATGTTTAAAATCTAGACAGACATGATTAGGAATAAATGCAGTGGCATGTTAAATATGCAAATATGTAGGAGTGTTTGCAAAGACAAAAGATTGGGATCATTCCCTAGTATCTAATGTATGATTCTATAAATATATACATAATCACTGTATGTGAACACAAAGATCTGTCTACGGGCTAACCCCATCCATGCATCAGTAGACGATATGACCTCTTGCTGCAATGTCACAGAGACTGAAAAGGCAACTTTGTTTCTGAATTACCTCCCCAGCTCTGGTATGACTTGGAGATTTTTACTATATTTGTTTTTTGTTTGTTTGTTTGTTTTTGTATTTTTCTGAAGCTGGAAACGGGGAGAGATAGTCAGACAGAATCCCGCATGCGCCCGACCGGGATCCACCTGGTACGCCCACCAGGGGCGACGCTCTGCCCACCAGGGGGCGATGCTCTGCCTCTCTGGGACGTCGCTCTGCCGCGACCAGAGCCACTCTAGTACCTGGGGCAGAGGCCAAGGAGCCATCCCCAGCGCCCGGGCCATCTTTGCTCCAATGGAGCCTTGGCTGCGGGAGGGGAAGACAGAGACAGAGAGGAAGAGGGGGGGGGTGGAGAAGCAAATGGGCGCTTCTCCTATGTGCCCTGGCTGGGAATCGAACCCGGGTCCCCTGCACGCCAGGCCGATGCTCTACCACTGAGCCAACCGGCCAGGGCCGATTTTTACTATATTTGTAAACTTTGTTTGCAACTCTGAGCATCTTCAGGAAAAGCTTGCATATACCTCTAAGAGTGGAATTTAAGTAAGATTCCACTTCAAAAATGTTTGCATAGATTATTGGTATTTCATTGCAAAATATTTCAATTTTGAATTCACATAGAAAATGGAAACTAAGTTATAATGCTTGAAATTTTATACTTGTGTGCCATTTTACTCAATTAAAATAATCGACTTCCTTCTCAGGTGCCAAAACATTTCATCAATCAGGGAAGTATTCCTAGAGCATTGCCACCTCTTTAATTTTTTTTCTTGATGTGTATCTTGATAGCCTTACACTCCCAAACCTGTAACTGCTATCTATGAAACACAGTGAGCCACTGTTGCTCTTAAAACTTCTAGTTCTGCTCCTACACCAGGTAGTTTTGCAACCTATCCCAAACCCACGTCTCACCAAAGCTGATCAGATGGATTCTTCTTTTGCCCTGTCCCCCACAAACCATTCAGCACTTGCCATGTGTTCTGGCTACAGATGCAACTTATCCACAGCTAAGGCGAAATCATCGGCTTTAGGGCTCATTCTTGTTGTTTCCTGCAGCTTCTTAGTCAAACAGGCCCCTCTCCACACGGCCACCTCCTCCCTTTGACATTCAAAACACTTCAGAAAATGTCTATTAATGTGAATTTTAATAAATACTATTTATATGTGTAGCTATACAATGATGACATTTATAAACTGAAATAGGTACGTGGAACTAACTACCTGAAGAGCTTCTGTTGATGGAAGATTCTTTTCCTCCTTATCTTTGAAAATGTCAAGTACAGGTAAAACTATTTAATTAAAATCACGTGTTTGGTATTTCTGGTTGTCTCTTTTTAGTAAAGGCCTTGCCTTTTTGTTTGTTTGTTCGTTTCCATTTTCTCTAACTACAGCTAAATGTAACCTGTTTATGAGTTTTCAATGCTTTCTTTGTCCTCTCAGGAGGCCTCTTTAAATACCTTTTAGTAGTTAATTTCCTTCATAAGCTGTTACTGCCAAGAAAATCCCTCTCAAACAATATACTATTATTTATTTTTTTTTACCTTTTTTTTTTTTTTTTTTTTGTATTTTTCTGAAGCTGGAAACGGGGAGAGACAGTCAGACAGACTCCCGCATGCGCCCGACCGGGATCCACCTGGCACACCCACCAGGGGTGACGCTCTGCCCACCAGGGGGCGATGCTCTGCCCCTCCAGGGCGTCACTCTGCCGCCTGGGGCAGAGGTCAAGGAGCCATCCCCAGCGCCCGGGCCATCTTTGCTCCAATGGAGCCTTGGCTGCAGGAGGGGAAGAGAGAGACAGAGAGGAAGGAGGGGGGCGTGGAGAAGCAAATGGGTGCTTCTCCTATGTGCCCTGGCTGGGAATCGAACCCGGGTCCCCCGCACACCAGGCCGACGCTCTACCGCTGAGCCAACCGGCCAGGGCCAGTATACTATTATTTATTATGTGAGGGTTTACTCTGACACTGGAAATGAGGATTAGGTAGGTTTTATTAATAAGAAAGCTAAACAAGAATTTTGAAATATTCTTTTCAGCACACTTTTCACTGTGGCTACTTGGTACTACTGGACTCTATTTTTTTTAATTTAATTTTAATAATATATTTTATTTAACCCACTATTCCCAAAGTTATCCTTTCAACATGTAATCAATATAAAGAACAGATAGTGTACATTCTTTTTTTTTTTTTTTTTTGTATTTTTCTGAAGTTGGAAATGGAGGCAGTTAGACAGACTCCCGCATGCGCCCGACCAGGATCCACCTGGCCTGCCCACCAGGGGGCGATGCTCTGCCCATCTGGGGCGTCACTTTGTTGCAACCAGAGCCATTCTAGCGCCTGAGGCAGAGGCCACAGAGCCATCCTCAGCGCCTGGGCCAACTTTGCTCCAATGGAGCCTTGCCTGCGGAAGGGGAAGAGAGAGACAGAGAGGAAGGAGAGGGGGAGGGTTGGAGAAGCAGATGGGTGCTTCTCTTGTGTGCCCTGGCCAGGAATCGAACCCGGGACTCTTGCACGCCAGGCCAACACTCTACCACTGAGCCAACCGGCCAGGGCCCGTTCTTTTTTACTTTTTATACTGAAGTCTTCAACATCTGATTTGTATTTTATTTATATTCACAAGCACATCTCCATTTAGACTGGTCACATTTTAAAGCAGGGATCCCCAAACTATGGCCAGCAGGCTGCATGCGGCCCCCTGAGGCCATTTATCCGGCCCCTGCTGCACTTCTGGAAGGGGCACCTCTTTCATTGGTGGTCAGTGAGAGGAGCACATTGACCATCTCACTAGCCGAAAGCAGGCCCATAGTTCCCATTGAAATACTGGTCAGTTTGTTGATTTAAATTTACTTGTTCTTTATTTTAAATATTGTATTTGTTCCTGTTTTGTTTTTTTACTTTAAAATAAGATATGTGCAGTGTGCATAGGGATTTGTTCATAGTTTTTTCTATAGTCCAGCCCTCCAACGGTCTGAGGGACAGTGAACTAGCCCCCTGTGTAAAAAGTTTGGGGACCCCTGTTTTAAAGGTTCAGTAGCCTCATGTGTCTAGTGGATTCACATTAGACAGTTCAGGTCTATATCTTTGTTAGGGCAGGTCTAGCAGCCTTGACTCTGGTGGCCGGTTTAGACCTGCCAGGAAAGTCCAGCACATCCTAAGTCTGTTCGATGAGGCCTCTTCACTCTGGTGAGTTGGGCAAGTCAACACTTCCCGTCCCTAGCTCAGCTTTGGGAATAGTTTTGCCTACAGCACCTATAGTTCTTTGCCTGGCACATGGCATCTAACCTCTGCATGTGCACAGAGATTTCAGTCAATGGCTCCAGTGAACCTCTGTACAGACTTCTGGAGCTCGTTTTCTGCATACATTCCTTTTGTGTAGTACGTTTTTTCTGGAAATTCCGGTAGCCTCTGTCTCCTGAACTTGAACCTCTGCCCCTCCAGTCAACAAGATGACAATGCTGTGCTAAGGGTCTGTTGGAAAAACAGTTGTGTTAAGCTTCCTCGCTTGCACTTTGCCTGATTAGCGCATGAGCACACGGGCGAGCCACGTGTGTATAGTCTGCGTAAGGCTACAGGTGCCTGCCCTCAGGGCAGCGGGTGGCGGATTGCCTGGCTGCCACTGTGAGGGACCACTTTTGCTATTTGTTGGCCTGTTGCCGTGAGAAGCGGTTTCCCCTGCCTGTTTACTTGTCTGCCATTGTGAGACTCTATTAGATGGGAGTGGCCCAACACTTTCTGTCTCCACAGTTCCTCTACCGTCTGCTTGAATCCATGTGGACCTGCTGGGCCTCAGCCACTGGCATTACAGGTCCCTGCTGGCACCAGGGTCTACCTCTGGGCAGAATTTTGGGTGGTCAGAGGGAGAGGTGGATTTAAACGGGTGCACTGGGCACCCGCGCTGAGCCCTGACTTCTGAAGGGCCCCACAAAACCCCAACTTTACACTTTTTCTAGTGACATCAAGTTTGGTTTCATATGTGCAATTTTAACATTAATAGTATATAATATTTTTTATTTAAAAATATAGTTAACATGTATTTTTATTTTTTTCTGCCTCTCTTTTAAGGGGCCCAATATTTTCTTCTGCGCCTGCGGCCTCAAACAACCTTAATCCACATCTGATCACAGGGCTCACCTCTTCAGTTTCTTTTCTGAAGGGTCACAGCCTGTGCTACCTGTTGTCCCATTTTCTAGTCGTAAACAGCATGGGACAAGGCTGGCTGGCACTGGTTACTCTCCATGGACAGAAGCAGAAGTCCTACTTTGCAAGGTGAAGTCAAGTTAGAGAACACGCTGTGCTCACTCTGTGAGGCGAGTGCCAGCTAAGAACCTGGGGACCGTTTGGGAGGAGGACAGTTGAGAAGGTCTTTGGACTCAGTGGTGTGGCTCTTTCCTTCATTGTTTTACCTGAGCAGGACTGCTCCCATGTCACCAGTCTTGTCATGTTGGGTTCTTTTTTTTTTTTTTTTTTCTGAAGTTTGAAACGGGGAGGCAGTCAGACTCCTGCATGCACCCGACCGGGATCCACCCGGCATGCCCACCAGGGGGCGATGATCTGCCCATCTGGGGCATCGCTCTGTTGCAACCAGAGCCATTCTAGTGCCTGAGGCAGAGGCCATAGAGCCATCCTCAGCGCCCGGGCCAACTTTGCTCCAATGGAGCCTTGGCTGCGGGAGGTGAAGAGAGAGACAGAGAGGAAGGAGAGGAAAGAAAGGGGAAGGGGTGGAGAAGCAGATGGGCGCTTCTCCTGTGTGCCCTGGCCGGGAATTGAACCCAGGACTCCTGCATGCCAGGCCGACGCTCTACCACTGAGCCAACCTGCCAGGGCCCATGTTGGGTTCTTAACTGATCATCTTTGTTTCACTCTTGCCCCTCCAATCGACACTCCAAACTGCAGCCACCATGATCTTTGCAAATGGCAAATGCATTATGTTGTTTCCCTGCTTAAAATCCTCTGTTTTCTATTGCTCTTTGAACAGAGTCTACACTCAGTTTACAAGGCCCCATGAGCCCAGGGTCTAGGTACCTTTCTAGCACCCTCTCTCAACACTTCCCCTCTCCCAGTCTAAAGCCATGTCAAATTACTTTTTTGTCCTTAACGCTGCTGTCCTGTTCTTTCATCTGAGATTTTGCTTTCTTGCTGCTTCCCCTATTTTTGCCTCATAAACTTCCAGTTTATTCCTCGGTCTCAGCTTTAAATGCCATTTCCTGTGGAGCACCACCTTGATGTCCAAACCACTCACCTCGGAAACGTATCTAGTTGTCTCTCCCTTGCTAGGCCGTAAGCACCTGAGGGTAGCAATCATGATTAACACAGAGCAGGTGCTCATTCAATCATTATTTCTTGAACGAGTCAGTTCATGAAGGAAGAAATGTATACGCTAGTCATTTGTATTGGATTGTGACTGCCTTCTGGTAGGGGACTTCATAGTGAGTGGTTGATCATTCGCTGTATGGGGGGGCCTCATTCTTTCCTTTAAAAATGATTTTGTCATTGCACTTACCACATGTATCTGAGAACTTTGAGGATGCTTCCCGCCCTCGGTGTCATCCCTGCCTTATTTCCCGCTGCTTCCCTGATGGCCCGCACTTCTTGTTTCTCACACCAGTATTCTCAGTTCAAACCCTGTCCTGACTACTTACACGCTGCGCTCCCCACCACCCCAAAACACATGCAGCCAAATTCCCCCAAATTCCACTAGCTTCCCCAAGAAGCTATCGCCAACTCGGAACACCTGGAGTTTTTTCTGAAGATATTGGTGACCATCTTCAGAACCTCTGTAGGCTTCAGTTTCCCCATTTCTAGAACAGCTGCACGTAGCACTGCTCTGAGGTGTAATGAGACAGCCGCCTGCAGCACGAGGGGCAGTACTCTCACTGCACGCATCTCCAGCATGCCACAGGCACGTATGTGATACCGACGTGTCATCCACGAAGCTAGATGAGACCACACAGAGAGCTGGTGATGTGCGGCTACACATCTGCTTTCACACAAAGCTCTGGCTCCCTTCTTTAGAAATCAAAATGATTCTGCAGTAGAATGCAGAGAAATGGCCACGAGAGGGCAGTCAAAGACTAGGACAGATGTGATGGTAACAAGGGGAAGCTGCATCCTGCCCTCATGTCATGCGTTCCTTTCACTCTCTTCACGATGATGCTGAAGCAACTGGAACGAGCTTTTTTCCACATTAGTCGATGCTGGTCAACCAGATAATGAAGAAGTTATGAGGAAAGAAGGGTCATCAGTGCAAGTGATGCATTCTAGCCACTGAACTGAGAGTAGCCAGGAAGAATTTTTTCTCCTGTGTGGTATCGTCCTATTACCTGTCACAAACCCTGCTGTCTGAAGATTGCAAGAATTTAGATTTGTCTGGCACCAAAGCTCTCCTTTCAGCAGTCTTCCAGTCAAGCACATCTCATTTAAAAGTCTCCCCAAGAGTAATGGCGGGGTAGGAAGCGATACTGATAAATCTCCCCCAAAACTCAACAAGATCTTCAATCAGAAACAGAAAAACCTATAGTTGGAGCTTCCAGATGCTTCACAATACACCCAAAGGTATGATTGAGTGAAAAATTGGCTAAATATATAACCAAACCCCGAAGGAAATAGGGAGTAAGAAATGCTGCTCCTTCCTCACTAACCTAAACAGGGCAGCTTTCTCTGGTAACTGTGAATATAGAAACTGAGGTGGGCAAAGGGGGTGAATAGATCCAGGCCACGGCACAAACGGCTGAACCAGGCTGTGGCACAGAGATCCAAGCCGAGGAAAATCTGATCCTGTGGCAACCCGGGCAATACAAGCTAACACTTGCGCCAAACCCAAACAAAGAAAGAAAAGCAGAGTGGCCATTTTACCCGGTCTCCTGGTCGGTGCGCAGTTAGTGGGCGAGAATTTCTTCCTGGGAAAGCCACGCACGGGAGGGAGTGAGAACTAATTCCAATGGTGGAGATTTTCCGTGCTGGAGGGTGTTTCACTCAGAGGGAACCGCGGCCGGCCTCATATCCTGGTTTGTGTGCGCAGACAAGGAGTGAGCGATTCCTCCGAGTGCCTCGGCAGTGCGCGCCCGTGTTATCGCACAGAGGGGCAGAATCAGGGGCCTTTGTGTGGGCCAAAGCGGAATCTCGAGGCACCCCAGCGCCTTGCAAAAGCCGCGCACGGGGACGGAGTGAGACTCAATTCCAACGCTACAACTTTTCCCTGCGGTTGGGGGTTTCACTCAGAGTGTGAGACTGCTGGCCGGATATCCTGGTCGCAGACAGTGAGTGAGAGTTTCCTCCAAGCGCCCCGGAAGTGGGCGCCTGCTTGTGTTACCGGACAGAGTGGCAGAGCCAGAGGTCTTTGAGTGGGCAGAAAGCCCGCCTGATTATGCTAGCAGCTCTGACTGACTGAGCCTTACCCAGAGCCCTGTGCTGAGTGGAAATAGAGTGGGGAGTTGCCAGCTCTTTGAGCCTCTTACTATCCAGGCAGAGGCAGCAGCAACCCCATAGCTGGATTATCAGGCTACTAATTAAGGAAGGAAAGACTAGGAGAAAGGCTCCAGGAACACGGACTCTCTCACTGTCGGCGCCTATAAATGCTATTGAGCTTCGACTGCCAACGAGACTAAAGCACAATACATGACATTGCCATAGAGACTTATCAACTGCAAACCTCTACCTGAGCGTGCCAAAGGGGCAGAACCCGGGGTACAGAGTCACCGACCAGGAAGAGGGAGAGAAAAGAAAAAGCAAGAAGATAACCTCTCAAAATCAAGAATAATCTGCAGACTTTATAACCTATCCCATTTTATTATATTTGTTCGTTTGTTTCTCTTATCTTCATTCTTGAGACTTTTTTTTCCTCCTCCAATTTGGCCGATTAACTCTCTACCGGTCTTACTCTCTCCTCTCCTTGAACTACACTACCCATAAGTGTTACATCTCCCATTATCTTTTCTCTTCTCTTCCTTTCTCTCTATGAGGGTTGCACTCCAAAACCCTTAACTCTCTCTCTCTCTCTCCTTTCTTTTTTCTTCTTTTAGTGGTTCCCTCTTTTTTTCTCTCTCTCTCTTTCTTTTCTCCCTCTATATTAGTTTCTTCCTTTCTCCTTTACATCTCCTCTCATTCAAACCTCAATAACAAACAAATTATCTTATCTGGGACTCAAACCTATGTTTGTGGCATTTTGGGGGGTTTTTACTTCACCTTTTTAACGCACTAGCAGTGCTCTCATCCCTGGCTCTCCATATTATCTAGTTCTTGTTCCACTAAATACAATAGTAATTTTTTAATTTGTCCCCCCATTTTTCCATTTTCCTCTTATTCCTCTCATCATAACTCTTAGACAACCAATACCTAAAAGCAAATCATTTCATTCTTGACCCAAATTTTTTCCTTATTTGCTTTTTGTGGGTCCATACGCTCTTTTTTTTCTTATTTCTTTCCTTTTTTTTTTTTTTTCTTTTTTGCCCCTTTATTACTTTTCCCCAATTCAGGCCCTCCATCACAGGCATTGTTTGTTATAATTCACAGTCCACCACAAGATTTTCTCAAAAAAGAGGGGAGAGGAGAGGAGAGAAAAAAAGGAGGGGGGGAATAATTTCCTTTTTTTTAATTTTTATTTTATTTTTCTTTATTTCATTATTAATTTTTTTTATAAAAAAACAACTCTTTTCGATTTTTTATTTTTTTATTGTTATTTTTTTAACTTTTTATTCTTTATTAAATCTCATTAATACTATCAACAAAACCACCCCCAGATGCCATTAAGGAAGAGAAAATCGAATATCATGGATACAAAAGAAAAAGAGGTAACACAGCTAGATGAGGAAAAATCTATGGAGAAAAAATTTAATATATTGGAAACCTTGGAGCTAAATGACAGAGAATTCAAGATAGAAATACTAAAAATCCTCCGAGATATACAAGAAAACACAGAAAGGCAATTTAGGGAACTCAGAAAACAACTCAATGAACACAAAGAATATATGTCCAAGGAAATTGAAACTATAAAAACAAATCAAACAGAGATGAAAAACTCAATTCACGAGCTGAAAAACGAAATAACAAGCTTAGCTAATAGAACAGGTCAGATAGAAGAGAGGATTAGTGAAATAGAAGACAAGCAACTTGAGGCACAACAGAGAGAAGAAGAAAGAGACTCAAGAATTAAAAAAAATGAGATAGCCCTACAAGAATTATCTGACTCCATCAAAAAGAATAACATAAGAATAATAGGTATATCAGAGGGAGAAGAGAGAGAAAATGGAATGGAGAACATACTCAAACAAATAATAGATGAGAACTTCCCAAGCCTGTGGAAAGAACTAAAGCCTCAAGTTCAAGAAGCAAACAGAACTCCGAGTTTTCTTAACCCCAACAAACCTTCTCCAAGGCATATCATAATGAAATTGACACAAACAGCAAAGAAAAAATTCTCAAGGCAGCCAGGGAAAAGAAGAATACAACATATAAAGGAAGGCCCATTAGATTATCATCAGATTTCTCAGCAGAAACTCTACAAGCTAGAAGAGAGTGGACCCCAATATTTAAAGTCCTGAAAGAGAGGAACTTTCAGCCACGAATACTATACCCATCAAAGCTATCCTTCAAATACGAAGGAGAAATAAAAACATTCACAGATACAGAAAAGATGAGGGAATTTATCATCAGAAAACCCCCACTCCAGGAATTACTAAAGGGGGTTCTCCAATCAGATACAAAGAACAAAAAAAAACAGAGCCACAAGTAAAAGCTCCAAGAAGAACACAATAAAACCAAATTTAAACTGTGACAACAACAAAAAAAAAGAGGGGGAGAAGATGGAGATTAACAGTAGCAAAGGACGATGGAGTGCAAAAGTACTCACAAAATAGTTTGCTACAATGAACAGGGTAGGGACCCTTTTCATTACTCAAAGGTAACCACCATTGAAAAAACCACCACAGAAGCACATGAGATAAAAAAGATAGCAACAGAGGAAAGATGTATGGAATACAACCAAATAAAAACAAAAGATAGAAAAACGAAAGAGAAGGATCAAACAAGACACAAAACCAACAGAAAGCAAGATATAAAATGGCAATAGGGAACTCACAAGTATCAATAATTACACTAAATGTAAACGGATTAAACTCACCAATAAAAAGGCACAGAGTAGCAGAATGGATTAAAAAAGAAAATCCAACTGTATGCTGCCTACAGGAAACTCATCTAAGTAACAAGGATAAAAACAAATTCAAAGTGAAAGGCTGGAAAACAATACTCCAAGCAAATAACATCCAAAAAAAAGCAGGTGTAGCAATACTCATATCGGATAATGCTGACTACAAGACAGGAAAAGTACTCAGAGACAAAAATGGCCATTTCATAATGGCTAAGGGGACACTGAATCAAGAAGACATAACAATTCTTAATATATATGCACCAAACCAAGGAGCACCAAAATATATAAGACAGCTACTTATTGATCTTAAAACAAAAACTGACAAAAATACAATCATACTTGGAGACCTCAATACACCACTGACGGCTCTAGATCGGTCATCCAAACAGAGAATCAACAAAGACATAGTGGCCTTAAACAAAACACTAGAGCACCTGGATATGATAGACATCTACAGGACATTTCATCCCAAAGTGACTGAGTATACATTTTTCTCCAGTGTACATGGATCATTCTCAAGAATTGACCATATGTTGGGCCACAAAAACAACATCAGCAAATTCAGAAAAATTGAAGTTGTACCAAGCATATTTTCTGATCATAAAGCCTTGAAACTAGAATTCAACTGCAAAAAAGAGGAAAAAAATCCCACAAAAATGTGGAAACTAAACAACATACTTTTAAAAAATGAATGGGTCAAAGAAGAAATAAATGCAGAGATCAAAAGATATATACAGACTAATGAAAATGACAATACGACATATCAGAATCTATGGGATGCAGCAAAAGCAGTGATAAGAGGGAAGTTCATATTGCTTCAGGCATATATGAACAAACAAGAGAGAGCCCAAGTGAACCACTTAACTTCTCACCTTAAGGAACTAGAAATAGAAGAACAAAGACAACCCAAAACCAGCCGAAGAAAGGAGATAATAAAAATCAGAGCAGAAATAAATGAATTAGAGAACAGAAAAACTATAGAAAAAATTAATAGAACAAGGAGCTGGTTCTTTGAAAAGATCATCAAAATTGACAAACCCTTGGCAAGACTTACCAAGGAAAAAAGAGAAAGAACTCATATAAACAAAATCCAAAATGAAAGAGGAGAAATCACCACGGACACCGTAGATATACAAAGAATTATTGTAGAATACTATGAAAAACTTTATGCCACTAAATTCAACAACCTAGAAGAAATGGATAAATTCCTAGAAAAATACAACCTTCCTAGACTGAGTCAAGAAGAAGCAGAAAGCCTAAACAGACCTATCAGTAGAGAAGAAATAGAAAAAAACCATTAAAAACCTCCCCAAAAATAAAAATCCAGGCCCTGACGGCTATACCAGCGAATTTTATCAAACATTCAAAGAAGACTTGGTTCCTATTCTACTCAAAGTCTTCCAAAAAATTGAAGAAGAAGCAATACTTCCAAACACATTTTATGAGGCCAACATAACCCTCATACCAAAACCAGGCAAGGATGGCACAAAAAAAGAAAACTACAGACCAATATCTCTAATGAATTCAGATGCTAAAATACTAAACAAAATACTAGCAAATCGAATACAACAACATATTAAAAAAATAATACATCATGATCAAGTGGGATTCATCCCAGAATCTCAAGGATGGTTCAACATACGTAAAACGGTTAATGTAATACACCATATCAACAAAACAAAGAGCAAAAACCACATGATCTTATCAATAGATGCAGAAAAGGCTTTCGATAAAATACAACACAATTTTATGTTTAAGACTCTCAACAAAATGGGTATAGAAGGAAAATATCTCAACATGATAAAGGCCATATATGATAAACCATCAGCTAACATCATATTAAATGGCACTAAACTGAAGGCTTTCCCCCTTAAATCAGGAACAAGACAGGGTTGTCCACTCTCTCCACTCTTATTTAATGTGGTACTAGAGGTTCTAGCCAGAGCAATCAGACAAGACAAAGAAATAAAAGGCATCCATATCGAAAAAGAAGAAGTAAAGGTATCACTTTTTGCAGATGATATGATCCTATACATCGAAAACCCCAAAGAATCCACAAAAGACTACTAGAAACAATAAGCCAATACAGTAAGGTCGCAGGATACAAAATTAACATACAGAAGTCAATAGCCTTTCTATATGCCAACAATGAAACAACTGAGAAGGAACTCAAAAGAATAATCCCCTTCACGATTGCAACAAAAAAAATAAAATACTTAGGAATAAACATAACAAAGAATGTAAAGGACTTATATAATGAAAACTATAAACCATTGTTAAGGGAAATTGAAAAAGATATAATGAGATGGAAGAATATACCTTCTTCTTGGCTAGGAAGAATAAATATAATCAAGATGGCTATATTACCCAAAGCAATATACAAATTTAATGCAATTCCCATCAAACTTCCAATGACATTTTTTAAAGAAATAGAGCAAAAAAATCATCAGATTTATATGGAACTATAAAAAACCCCGAATAGCCAAAGCAATCCTAAAGAAAAAGAATGAAGCTGGGGGCATAACAATACCTGACTTCAAACTCTATTATAGGGCCACGACAATCAAAACAGCATGGTATTGGCAGAAAAATAGACACTCAGACCAATGGAACAGAATAGAAAGTCCAGAAATAAAACCACATATATATAGTCAAATAATTTTTGATAAAGGGGCCAACAACACACAATGGAGAAAAGAAAGCCTCTTCAATAAATGGTGCTGGGAAAACTGGAAAGCCACATGCAAAAGAATGAAACTGGACTACAGTCTCTCCCCCTGTACAAAAATTAACTCAAAATGGATCAAAGATCTAAACATAAGACCTGAAACAATTAAGTACATAGAAGAAGACATAGGTACTCAACTCATGGACCTGGGTTTTAAAGAGCATTTTATGAATTTGACTCCAATGGCAAGAGAAGTGAAGGCAAAAATTAATGAATGGGACTACATCAGACTAAGAAGTTTTTGCTCAGCAAGAGAAACTGATAACAAAATAAACAGAAAGCCAACTAAATGGGAAATGATATTTTCAAACAACAGCTCAGATAAGGGCTTAATATCCAAAATATACAAAGAACTCATAAAACTCAACAACAAACAAACAAACAATCCAATAAAAAAATGGGAAGAGGATATGAATAGACACTTCTCCCAGGAAGAAATACAAATGGCCAACAGATATATGAAAAGATGCTCATCTTCTTTAGCTATTAGAGAAATGCAAATCAAAACGGCAATGAGATACCACCTCACACCTGTTCGATTAGCTGTTATTAGCAAGTCAGGTAATAGCAAATGTTGGAGAGGCTGTGGAGAAAAAGGAACCCTCATCCACTGTTGGTGGGAATGTAAAGTAGTACAACCATTATGGAAGAAAGTATGGTGGTTCCTCAAAAAACTGAAAATAGAACTACCTTATGACCCAGCAATTCCTCTACTGGGTATATATCCCCAAAACTCAGAAACATTGATACGTAAAGACACATGCAGCCCCATGTTTATTGCAGCATTGTTCACAGTGGCCAGGACATGGAAACAACCAAAAAGCCCATCAATAGATGACTGGATAAAGAAGATGTGGCACATATACACTATGGAATACTACTCAGCCATAAGAAATGATGACATCGGAACATTTACAGCAAAATGGTGGGATCTTGATAACATGATACGAAGCGAAATAAGTAAATCAGAAAAAAACAGGAACTGTATTATTCCATACGTAGGTGGGACATAATAGTGAAACTAAGAGACATTGATAAGAGTGTGGTGGTTACAGGGGGGAGGGGGGAATGGGAGAGGGAAAGGGGAAGGGGGAGGGGCACAGAGAGAACAAGATAGAGGGTGATGGAGGACAATCTGACTTTGGGTGGTGGGTATGCAACATAATTGAACGACAAGATAACCTGGACTTGTTATCTTTGAATATATGTATCCTGATTTATTGATGTCACCCCATTAAAAAATAAAATTATAAAAAAAAAAAAATTCTCCCCAGTACCTCTAATAAACTGTCCAGATGCCAGGTCTAATGACTGCTTCTCCTCTGCACCTTTTCATGAATTACTTTTGACCTGGAATTGTCATTTCCCTGCCTACCAAGGCCACATGCCACCCCTCTTTCCAGGTGTAGTTGGAGGCTACCTCTTTTATGAAGCCTTCTCTGGTACCTCAGGCCAAAGAAACCTTTCTTACTCTAGCATTAGTGGAGCTTGGGGCCCATCTGCTTATCAGGGCTCCTATGCCTCCTTCTCTTTTGTAGCATGGATTAGAGATGATTGTGTAAAGTACCTAGCACAGTGCCTGGTTTACACAAACATGCAGTCATTTACTGTACTAGGAGTATCATTCTTCCTGCAATTAATTATATATGAAGCTTATACCCTAAAAGCAGGAGGGTAGGTGTTATGTGTCAGGCTCATCTTTTTTATTATTATCATTTTTTGATTTTAGAGAAAGGAAGAGAGAGAGAGAGAAGCCTTCACATGTTATTGCACTTAGTTGTGCATTCAGTGGGATGTCGGACTCATCTTGCATGTGTAAGCATTCATGAAAAGTCTGCTGCACAGATGAGCACAGAAATTAAGGAGCTAGTCAATTCCTAACTCATTCCTGAACTATCAGGAATAAATGACTCCTTGTGTTTTAGTGATTGTGATTCTGAAGGACAATCCAGCAAATACATTCATTGTTTCTCCTCCCCTAATTATGAAGCCAATTCATAGTTATTTTCAAGCAGTATAGAAAAGCTTAAAGAAGAAACTGCAAATTAACCCAATCTCAGAGAGCAGAGGTAACCAGTCTGATTAATTTCCAGATACCTATGTAAACACACACACACACACACACACACACACACAGTTAAATAAAAGTGATCACACCATATATGCTTATAATCTGTATTTTACTCAACAATAGGTCATGGATCCTTTTCCATATTAATAAATATAGATAAATCCTTTTAAATATTCCTTTACAATATAATATCCTTTTTGGATGTATGATATTCTATCATTTTGAGGTATGGTGTTTTATTAAAATACAAATGTTACAATATATTTTGCTAAAATACAAAGGTTACATAGGAATGTTAATACATGTAACCACTATGACCATTAACACGTTAGTTCTTGCCGGACTTGTTTACCTTAAACTGAAGACTTGGTGGGAGGTGCAAGGAGGCAATGCCCCAGAACTCGGGCCACGCTAGGGTGGCTGGCCCGGGTAGGCGTGGTGCCTCTTGAGGCTCAGGAACGGGGCAGCCCGGGACAACGACTGAAAGAGAACAGTTTGGTGCCGAAAGTGGGCTTTTCTAAGTAGACATATGCAAGTCAGACCTGCCTGAAGTTTTGGGCCTCTTCCACTCTCAACCCGAATATGAGCCTCAGCCAAGTTCAAAGCTGCCAGACCTGGATCAGCTCTTAGCAGAAGGAGGTGATTTGTGTGTTACTCAAGACTGGCCAACCAGCGAATGAGACCGTTACAAGGAAGAGGAAAATAGAAAGTAGTTATCAAGAGGGAGGAACTAACTTGATTGAGTGCTTACTGTGAACCATGCTATATGCTTATGTGAAACATCATTGGACAAAATTCAAGATCAATTTATGATGAAATTTTCCCAAAAGTAAGAATAGCAGAGAACTACCTGCCTGGTGAGGATGTCTGGGAAAAATCTATAACACAATATTTAGTGGGGAAGGATTCAATGTACATTATCTGGTGACTCCTTCCAATGGACCTTTATCCCCGTTTTACAGGTGAAGGAGATCAGGGTTTATAAGGTCAATAAACTCATCCGAAATCACACAAGCAGTAAAAACCAGCGTATTCTAAGAAATTATCAGGCTGTTGTCAAGCAGAGTAGTAATCTTTCAAGGTCTTGTTAGGACTCTAATATTGTGTCTAACCTCTCCCTGTCTTGAAATTTGGATTTAGATAAATAGGGTTTAAGAGCAACTCTGAGATATTTAGCCCTAAATAATCTCACAAAGAGTTTGAGAGATACGATTTGAGGAGAGTTAGGATGAGATTGTTGGAGTAGGATTAACCTCACTTATATGTTCACTCATTCATTCATTCATTCATTCATTCAATAAATGTTTAGTGCACATCTACTCTGTGCCAGGCACTGTGCTAGGCACTGGCCTCTAGGATCAATGGGATGCTAAATCACAACTTCGACAGATGCCATTAGAAGAAAAAGGCAGAGGGATAGCATGATAGGAGGATTTGACCTAGTGTGTGAGTCAGGAAAGTGAGTGATGATAAAAAATCTGAAGGAAGGAATAGCGTGCAGGCTCCCATGGCAGAAGTGAGCACGAGGAGTAGAAAGACAGAAGGAAGAGCGTGTTGTAGAGCAGCGGGACCAAGGGGCCCAGAGCCCTGCGGTGGGCAGCGGGGCCACCAACTGTGGTTCTACTTTGCAGCAGCTTGGGAAGTTTACCCTTTGAGGCAGGGGAAGCACATGTATTTCTAAAACTGAAGACGGAGCAGCAATTGGCAATTTGCACCAATGCCTGGGGTGGCTTAAGCAGATCTTGGGTTGTCTAGGAGGCTAATTGTTTCATGTCCAACTGACCAGATAACACTGGCTGTTTTGGGGCTGTCCAGACAGTTCTGTGGTGTATGATGTGTCTGCCCCATGACAGCCCCTGTGATGATTTTCTTACGAGTTTTCAGAGGTTAACGTGCTGGAGTTGAGGGGAAGAGAGTGGAGGTGAGGGTTCTACTCCCCAGCACTGAGATCACACTTTGGTTTCATCAGGAAGATTTTTGTGACCATGGTAGAAAAACTTTTTTTTAATTGAAATTAAAAGATAAAGAGACTAAGACCTAGAAATCTAGAATGCATTGGCTCCAGAAAGTATTTCACCAGGGTCTTTGGGTCTGCTGGTTATTGTATGGCGCTGATGATCTTCTGGTTCCTGACCTAAATGGGTAAATTATTTTAGCTAGGAAATAATATCTCAGCTACAAAACTAAAAGCCAGAGACTGATGTATTGTTCCAGCTGTATCAGTGGAAAGTGAGGATGGCTTAACACAAACCCATCAATGAAAGATGCACCAAGGTGAAGCAAGAGGAAATAACCCGTTCAATAACAAGGCTACACTTTGATTGCAGGTGGCCACAAGATGGCAGTGTTTCTCCCAGTACTAGCTTTGCCCTATTTGTGTAAAACAGTTACCCTCCCTCCCCCATGGAAATATATCCCTGTCAAATATATACTACTCACAAAAATTAGGGGATCTTCTATCGCTTCATATTCATTTTGAAACATCTCCTAATTTTTGTGAGCAGTATATTTATCTTTGACTCTTTTTCTTTCCCTAGCAAAGGACCAGCACAGTGTGGTGTAGGTCAATGAGTGGATCTGGAATCACCTGCAAATCCTGGTTCAAATTCTAGCTCTGCTATGGGTTTGAACTGTATGACCTTGGATTTCACATCTCTTGTGTTTTTGTTTCCCATCTACACAATGAAGATACATCTCACCGGCCCCTCCTTATAATTGTGAGGAACTGGGAAAAAATAACTGTGCAAGTGTAATAAGTTATAATGCACAACACTGGTCCTTCACCATTAATGTGTGTAAGAATTGCCTGAGGACACTTTTAAAATGCACATTCCACCCCTGGCCGGTTGGCTCAGCGGTAGATCGTTGGCCTGGCGTGCGGGGGACCCGGGTTCGATTCCCGGCCAGGGCACATAGGAGAAGCGCCCATTTGCTTCTCCACCCCCCCCCTTCCTCTCTGTCTCTCTCTTCCCCTCCCGCAGCCAAGGCTCCATTGGAACAAAGATGGCCCGGGCGCTGGGGATGGCTCCTTGGCCTCTGCCCCAGGCGCTAGAGTGGCTCTGGTCGCGGCAGAGCGACGCCCCAGAGGGGCAGAGCATCGCCCCCTGGTGGGCAGAGCGTGCCCCTGGTGGGCGTGCCGGGTGGATCCCGGTCAGGCGCATGCGGGAGTCTGTCTGACTGTCTCTCCCCGTTTCCAGCTTCAGAAAAATACAATAAATAAATAAATAAATAAATAAATAAATAAATAATAAAATGCACATTCCTAGGTCCTGTCCCTTCAAATGTTTCAATAAGCCCAGCAGCACTGTTCTTTGGAATCTGCATGTGTGCGACCACCTTGATAATTGTGATGCTGAAGGTCCTTGGATCACAATTTGAGAAACGGCACCCTGCAAATACATCTCGCGGTGGAGGGAGAGAGGCTAAGGCACAGAAGTTATTCTTAGCTTCGCTTATAATGGAACTTATTCACGTTCTTTTCTTGAATAAAAATTTTTACAAAATCCCCACTACTCTTCATTAATGAAGACTGAAGACAGAAATCTGTATTCTGTTCACCCTTTTACATTCGTAGCAAATAGTTGGAAATATTTCCTGGATGACAATCTGACCTGGGACAGTCTGCAAAGCATTTCTAGGTATTTCACTTCATCTGCGAGTGCGTTTGGGTAATAGGACTTGGCAGACTCAGCAGGACTGTCCTGAATTTTGCCTTTGTACCCCAAAAAGCTCATTTTTGCTACCAAAGAAATGACCTAGTGCCTTCCAGTTCACTAGGCAATGGCTGAGTCATGTTTTCCCCTGCTGAGACAGGCAGTTGTGACGGATTAGAAATGAAGTTCCACACACCCCCAGGAGCTTTTTACCGCAGACCACCAGGATTTTTTTCACCAGAACTAGCAGGGTTTTATAGTTTCTAAGCAAAGACTGAGCCCCCACCCCTGCTTCTCCTAAGATGCTCCCTACCTGGACTGTTGTGTTGCCCTAGTGGAGAAGGTCTGATTCAAAGAGTAAATATAAGAGCAGAGAGGTGCAGGCTGGCACCCTGGGCCCCTGGCCAGGACGCAGTAGCTTGGATGGGATACCCCAGCACCTGGACACGAGTGTTCCGCTCATCTTAGGTAACAGCAGACAGGGTTGTTAACAAAGTTTCCAGAAATGGCTGCAGAAACTTGCTTTGCTTGGACTGTGTTCCAACTTCACACTGATTGAGAAAGCAAGGTGGTTAAATGGAATTACAGGAGTATTAGTCTTTCAGCAAATATTTATTGAACAATTGTTATTTTTGAGCAAGGCACCATTCTAGGTGGGTTTTTTTTTTACTAAAATATTAATAAAATATCCAAAAACTTTCATTATAAAACAGAGTCTAGCAGCAAGACACAGACAGTAAACAGTAAATGAACTTCCTTGCACTTTGGAAGGTCTACAAAGACCATTCGTTGAATTAGCTGAACCTTGAATCAGTAAATGAAGGCAGTCTCAACACAGTGCTTTCTGCATCCCACCCTGCCAAGTCCTTCCCGTGCAGAGCATGCGCGGCCTGTCGGCAGCCTCTCTACTCCTCCAGCACCTGGCTTGCCCAGTGATGGACCTGTGTGCATCACACCTCACTCAGCCTTTCACTCAGAAAGGGCTTTCTTCAGAACTTAGAATTCGGAAAGTCCCTTTCTCCCCTGCCCCCTTTTTGGTTTGAATGAAGATAAAATTTACATAACATACAAATTAACCATTCTAAAGTTTAAATCCAGTGGCATTTAGTTTACTCATAATGTTGTGCAATCACCAGCTCTTTCTAGTTCCAAAACATTTCCTCACTGCCAAAAGCAATCCTGTATCCATTAGTGGTCACTTCTCACTCTCTTTCTCTCCAGCCCCTGGAAAACACCAATCTGCTGTCTCTATGGGTTTAATTATTCTAGATATTTCATATAAACTGAGTCATATAATATGTGGTTTTATATATCTGGCTTGTTTAATGAAAATGCATTTTGAAGCACTAAAAATATTCAAGGGAAGCTGCAGATTTTAATCACTGCACATTCAGGAAGGGAAATGCCATCAACAGCTTTTCTGATTTCTTCAGCTTCAATATGTAATATGAGGAAAATGAAAAATATATAATGTTTGTTAGACTTCTATTTCCTAGGACTAGTCTTTGGGATAAAGTTCAAGAATATAGAGGCCAGCAGTAATAACTTTAATAGATCATCTCACAGCCTTACCTCCATTTCTGTCCTTATTGGTCAATGCAAGCAAGAGTTTAAACAGAGAGATTTACAGAGATGGTTTTCTGCTGGGAGTGGAGATGTGAGTCTCTGATGTGGAGAGGTTTGAAATGGTCTTATTCTTCCGTTTATTGAATATTACCATTGGTCCATGCAAGAACTCCGTTTAATTTTATATTCATCAATGCATTTTATTCCAATACTTTGAGGTAAGTATTATTATCCCCACTTTAAAGATGAAAAAACTGAGTCTCCAAGAGGATAAAGCTTTGTGTAAATTCATACATCTTTTTGCTGACAACTCAGACTGAGTTTTAATACTCTAGTTGAACTGGATTAAACTTTGATGATTTTGTATCTTTGATCTGGTAGCTTTGACTCAATAAGGAGCTATTTGATATTCACAGGGGGACTCAGGAAATCACAGATGTTAAATATTTCTGAGGAATAGATTGCAAAATATTCATTACAAACTCAAATGCAGTGTCTAATGGATCTTAATTGAAGCCATCACAGGAGGTGAATTTTCATGTAACACTAAACAGTTAACCTCCTTTATGAAGCACCCTCTGAGGTCAGAGCACCCCTTCAGTGAAAAGACTTGGCAGAGCTTCTGCTACTTGGGAGATTGCCGTCTGGTACGAAAGACAAGTCCAGAGCATCAAAACACATTCTGATGCACACAGGCAGTATTCTCTTTTTCTTGAGCATAGCCCAGAATGTCAGACAGGGCACTTAAACAGGTCGTTTAACTTCTGCAGTATTGCCTGCATATGAATCACCTCAGAGAGTAAGTTTAAAATGTAGAGTATTGTACTCATGCCCTAAGATTTTCATGCAGAGGCGCAATGCAGAAATATGAATTCCTATTATCTTTCTACACGGATAAATTCCAGTGAAGACCCCCTTGGGAAACATTGACTTAGAGGGCCTTTAAATAAACTTCAAGGAGCCTCAAATCCTCTAAAATTATATATTAAGTTGAGCTTGCATGTAAATTTGTCTAGGACACAGTGCATTCTGTTTAGCAACTTCTCTAAATTCATGTTGAAAATGGGTTAAGCCCTGGCCAGGTAGCTCAGTTGGTTAGAGCATCGTCCTGAAATGCCAAGGTTGTGGGTTCGATCCCCAGTCAGGGCACATACAAGAATCAACCAATGAATGCAAAAATAAGTAGAACAATAAATTGATGGGGTTTTTTTTCTGTCTCTCTCTCTCTCTCTCTCATGTCTCTCATGTCCCCTCACTCTATAAAAGTGAATAAATAAAAATTTTAAAATTTTAAAAGAAAATGGATTAAAAATCAACTCCTGAGACAAAAAATATTGTTCTGCACTTCCTGAGTGTCAGGCCTTCATCTGGATACTTATATGCTTTATAATTCCAACAAAACACTGTCAACATAGTCTTTTACAGATGAAGCTGAGAGCAGTTAAATACTCCCTCTTCTCCTTCAACACCCCCATATAATTCACCCATTTAAAGTGCACACTTTAATGGTTTTTAGTATATTCATAGAATGGTGCAGCCATAATCTAACTTTAGAACATTTTCATGACCCATACCCATTAGTAGTGAGTCCCTATTTTCCCACCCTTGCCCTAGGCACCAATAATCTACTTTCTATCTTTATGTTCTGCACATTGCCAATCAATAGAATCACGCGATGAGTTGCTTTTTGTGACTGGCTTTTTCATTTAGCATATTTTCAAGGTTCACCCATATTGTACTATATTACAGTACTTCATTCCTTTCTGTGGGAGAATAATATTCCATTGTATGAATATATAGGGGTGGTCAAATGTAGGTTTACAGTTGTTCATATGGAAAAATATAATGCAAAAATAAATAATAATACAAGAATGAACTCTGTGTTTCGCATACTTACAACTGTAACCCTACTTTTGCCCATCCCTGTATTACAATGTATTTGTCAGCTGATGGACACTATACATCTTGATGTCATAAATAATGTTGCTATAAATATTTGTGTACTAGTTTTAGCATGGATATGTTTCATTTCTCTTGGGTATACACCGAGGAGTAAGTAGAATTACCAGATCATATGGTAACTCTGTGATAAACTGCCAATCTTTTTCTGCAAAGTGGGGTCACCACTTTAAATTTCTAGCTGTAATAAATGCAAGCTCCAATTCTGCCACATTCTCCCTAACATTTCGTACTGTCTTTTTTTATTATAACCATCATAAAGGGATGTGAAATGGTATCTCACTGTGGGTTTTTTGTTTTTAGCGAGAGAGACAGACAGGAAGGGAGAGAGATGAGAAGCATCAACTCATAGTTATGGCACTTTAGTTGTTCATTGATTGGTTCTCATATGTGCCTTGATGAGGGAGGGAGGTAGTTCCAGCTGAGCCAGTGACTCCTTGTGCAAAACAGCAACCTTTGGCCTCAAGCCAGTGACCATGGTGTCATGTCTATGATCCCAGACTCAAGCCAGTGACCCTGCTCTCAAGCCGGTGACCCCGCACTCAAGCCAGATGAGCCTGCACTCAAGTTGGGGACCTCAGAGTTTCAAACCTGGGACTTCAGCATCCCAGTTTGACACTCTATCCACTGCATCCCACAGGCTCAGGCTTACTGTGGTTTTGATTTGCAACTTCCCAATGATTAATGACTTCGATCATCTTTTTATGTGCTTATGGGCCATTTGTATACCTTCTTTGGAGAAATGTCTATTTGTCGGGAGCCGATCAACAACTGCTGGCTGACAAGGTCACAGCAGGAGAAGACCCACAACTGCTGGCTGACAAGGTCACAGCAGAAGAAGACCCACAACTTCTGGCTGACAAGGTCACAGCAGAAGAAGATCAAAAACTGCTGATTGACAAAGTCACTGCAGTGAAGACCAATGGCTGTGGGGTGACAAAGTCACCGCAAAGGAAAGGCACAACGATACTTCCCCCTTTGACTTTTTAAATTAATCTGGCCTTATATCTCCCCTTTTCTGGGTGTGTGCTATTAATTATGGCACAGAGATAATAGTACCGTGCTTTCCCTGTAGATTCGTAGTGATTTCTTTGGAAATGAGACAGAGGGTGTGAGTTCCACAGAAAAGCCTGTAAGCCCCTTGAACTGGGCTCATAGACATAAGAGGCTGGCTATGATATCCCTCGTAAAGGGTTAAGTCTGTAGGAGAATTCCTTCTTAATCATGTTAGAAAGAATAGATTGTAACTTGTGAATGGGTAGGAGGCAGTGGCTGTGCACAGAGCACCCTTCGGCCTTCACTTAATTCAACATTTTTCCTCCCTAGCCTTTTCATGTGATAGAGTAGAGAAACATTCTTTTCTTCTTATTTGATCTGCAGATAGTGGTACACTCTGAGAAGAATAGAGTGTGTTGCTGCTGGGCTATCTTGCAAGTGCACTCTGCATATCTTTGGATGAAAGCTATTCTTAATGTTATGTTAATTTCTTCAGAGGCAAGCCTTTTAGAATCTTGTGAGAAAAAGTAGGACACTGCATAAACTCAAGGCCATTTACCTGAGCAAGTGGTGGTCCATTGTTAGTCGTCTGCTAAATCTCTCTCTGCCCCTTAACTCACAACAGCAGTAAAGTTAGTTAACTATTAGTACTAATACTTTAAAAGCTTTTACTGATGTTGTTATCGCTATTCAAGTTATTTTGTATTTTGAATGATTTGCTACCTGGTTTGTGATTCATAGATGTAAATTAACTGTTATCTGGAAACATGCAAACATAGTGAAACAAAAGCAATAATTAACACCATGTGATTGTAACTCAGTGTGCCTGTATAAAAAGGGAGCTATACTAGCATTTGGCAGAGATGCCTGGCAGTAAATGCTAACAAGAGAATAAAGAGAACGAAAAGAATCCGGCTCTCTCACTCCATTTTCGCCGTCGCCGTCTCCTCCTGTGGGACCCCTGGATCCCCTTCGGGGCTGGACCCCGGCATCTATTCAAATTCAGTGCTCATATTTTAATTGACTTATTTGTCTTTTTATTATGGAGTTGTGAGAGTTCTTTAAGTAATCTGGATACAAGTCACTTATAAGATATTATTTGCAACATATCTCCTATTTTGTAGGTTGTCTTTTCATTTTCTTAATGATATCCACTTTATATTTTTCTTCTTGTTACTTGTGCTGTTTCCATTATATCCAATAACAATGTTTAACCCAATGTCATAAATATTCTAAGTTTTCTTATAAGAATTTTATAGCTTTATAGCTGGCATTTAGACCCATGTCCTATTCTGAGTTAATTTTTGTATATGGTATGAGATAGGAATCTAACTTAGTTCATTTGGACATGGATATTCAGTTGTCCCAGCACCATTTGTTGATGAGGTTATCATCCCCATTGAATTGCTTTGGCATCCCTGTCAAAAATCAATTGATGATAACTGTAAGGGTTTATGTATGAACTCTGAATTCTGTATTGATCACTATAACTATCTTTATTCCAGTACTACAATGTCTTGATTACAATACATTTTGAAATAGAAAAATGTAAGTCCTTCATTCTTTTTTAAGATTGTTTTGGCAATTTTGAGCTCTTTTACATTTCCATAAGATCAGCTTATCCATTTCTGAAAAAAAAAACAACAACCATGTAACTGTAAAATACATTTTATACTTTATTTTCCTCTTATTTTGTGATATTAGATTCAAAATATATATCATTGACAGTCATAAGAATTATTCAAGATGCTGTGTTATAATAAAAAAACAATATATCTGTAATATTATAGTTTGAAGGATTTTGGAGCTTAATAACTTACTAAATATTGTGTTTGAAAGGCTTTTATTCTGTCTTATTGATGGATTACTCATTGGAATTAAGGTTACATGCTTAGTTAGAGTCTAACATCTGACATTAAAAAGTCATCTGGTTTATTGTTAAAATTTTAATGATTTTCTTTTAAATGATGAGATGAGGATTCAAGTTTGCTCCTAGTGAGTACTTTTTCACAAATAATAACAAATTGTAGGTGATAAAAATATTCCTACCAATGAAAAATCAGGTTTTATATAATCAAGACTCTCTTTTGTGTGTGTGTGTGTGTGTGTGTGTGTGTGTGTGTGTGTGTTTTTCTGAAGCTGGAAACGGGGAGAGACAGTCAGACAGACTCCCACATGCGCCCGACTGGGATCCACCCGGCACGCCCACCAGGAGCAATGCTCTGCCCACCAGGGGGCGATGCTCTGCCCTTCCGGGGCATCGCTCTATTGCAACCAGAGCCACTCTAGCGCCTGGGGCAGAGGCCAAGGAGCCATCCCCAGCGCCTGGGCCATCTTTGCTCCAATGGAGCCCCTGCTGCGGGAGGGGAAGAGAGAGACAGAGAGGAAGGAGAGGGGGAGGGGTGGAGAAGCAGATAGGCGCCTCTCCTGTGTGCCCTGGCCGGGAATCGAACCTGGGACCTCTGCACGCCAGGCCGACGCTGTACCACTGAGCCAACCAGCCAGGGCTCCTTTTTCTTTTAAACTATTTTTTAGCATTCAAACAGTGGCCAGCCCTGGCTGGATGATTCCGTTAGTTAAAGCATTGGGCCCAATATGCAAAGGTTGTAGGTTCAATCCCCAGCTAAGGCACATATAGGAACAGAGAGATGTTTCTCTCTCTCTCTCTCTCTCCCTTTCTCTCTCTCTAAAATTAATAAACTTATTAGAAAAGGTGCCCAGAGTCCTATTATTTTGTAATTATTTTGAATAATTACACAGTAGAAAAACTGAGGAGAAAGAATTGCACATATAACATTTTTTTCAGTAATGAGTGTCTTATTTAGTGAATTCATTAGGCAATTCTAATTGAGCACAAACAACAGGCAGACACTGTGCCCATTGTCAGGAATGGAATGGGAGCAAAGCAGTCAGGGACTCTCCTTTATGGCAGTGGCGGTTAAATGGACGGCAGTTTCTCCTGAGCCTACCACTTTAGTACTGTGGCCTGCAAGTTCCTTCCAAATCTGTCTGCATTCCTAGCAGTGTGACCTTGGCCAACATTTCTCTAAGTCTTAATTTTCTTGCACGTAAAATGTGTATAGGGTTGTGAAAACTAGATAATGTAAATCAACCACCTGGTGTGCAGCAGCCACATAGAAAAGAAGAATGGATTAAATATGACACAAACCTTATACATTCCTTCAAATTCCTTAAATGCACCTATCTCCCAGGACCTCAATTATCACTCCACCTGTCAGACAGTACTCTAAACTCTGCTCAGCCCTATCATTTTGCTGCTTAAGACCAGCCAGTAACTTGCCCCAAGTGTATTACCTCTGCTTTGACTGGCCACATTTGGAAGTTTCTGGTTTTACCATTTCTGGGTTTAGACAGAACATCACATCCCAAGAGATCACTGAAGGGACTAGCTGACACAACCCAGGAGCGCAGGTTGCTATCTCCCCGTGGAGAAAATCTGACCATTGGAAACATTAGTTGTGAGCAATCTGGACAGATAAATCCTCTCCTCTCTCTCCTTCCTCTTTTCTCAAAGCCGTTTCTCCTTAGCATACAGATGGAAAAATACCCAAGTAGATCCGCCTGCTGAGCAACCCTCTGTGTCTTTTCATGATTTGTCATGAAGCAGTAGACAGTATCATCCAGACGGCTTCACATCCCCTTTTGCCAGGAATTCTCAGACACATTTCAACAGAGTTCAAGTCTAAATTTTATTGCCATTAATTCCTTTCTTGGTCAAATGTTTGTGTGTGTGTGTGTGTGTGTGTGTGTGTGTGTGGATTTTGGAAAAGAAACTGCTAAAACCTTTAAGATATTTACAGCACTTGGTGCTCATGACTTCATCATGTTCCCAGAAGCCTCCTTTGCAGAAGATCAAGCACTCTGGAAAGTTAGAAATAGTAACACAAGAAACATCCCAGCTGTTTGTTTTCCATCAGTGAGGATTCGTTTAAACTAGAAAACCCAAGTATCCCCACCTTCTTTTTCTCCCATTTTCTACATCCTAGCATCCATGCTGGTCAACGGAAGTCATTAATATTTTTTCTTTGTCCTCTTATCAACTTATTCAGACCACTCTTCTAGACAGAATCCTCAGAGCTGCTGGTCAGTCAGTGGGAAGCATCACCCTACTTGAATCTGTTCTCCAAATTCCTACCAGATCAGTCTTTCTCAACATAACGCAGGTTATTTTGCCCCTGTGGTCACAAATCCTCAATAATTCTTCACTACTTTTTGAAGAAGGGCTTTTGAGTTAAACTCATTCTATGACCATCGACCCCTCCTCCACCAGTAGATACTGTACACCCTCACTTATCGTCAATGGGTCCTTGGAACTTGGACTTCAAGTGAATCCACGTATACCAAAACCACTTTTTCCCACGGGCTAATGTAAACAGAGTTAAGTTCCTACGAATATCTCTAGTCACAAAAACATCATCAAACTTCTAAATAGACCCAAAGTACCTCTACTATTAAACACTGAAATAGTAAATGTGAACTATACAGACATTTAAGAAGGATGGTAAGGTGCGGCTGAGGGCCACCGCCAGCACTACGCCAGGCGGAGGCCGGAGGGCCCAGAGTCGGGGCGATGCTCCTTCCCTGGGCCGGCGCCCGGGCGGCAGCGGGAGTGGCAGCGCCGCCTTTGCCCCACACGCTTTCCGCACACCGCCCGCTCCGGCCGCCGGTGCGTCCCCGCGCCCGCGGGCTCCCCCGCGCGGAGGCTGCAGCGGCCAGGCTTGGGGCAGGCGGAGGAGCGGCCGGCGGCTGCGATGGGACGTCTGGGGAATCGCTGCTAGATGCAGTGCTGCCCTCGGCTCCGCGGGGAAGCCATGTGGAGGAACCAAATATATATTCAGAACATGCTCAAGAGGTGAGCCTTAACCTATAGAGTTTGGAAAGCTAGGATGAAGGGGAAAGCCAGGAAGCAGTCCTAGGTCTCGTACTGAAGAAGGACTCGATGACCTAAAAGAGAAGTATTATGAGTCTGTTGCTGAAAAGCAGAAAGCTCTTCTTGATATGAGAATTTGACAACAGGTAGCGGTTGGGAGAGAGGCGGCTGCTCCTCGGGCAGCAGCTTTGCACACCGCACAGGAGAGGCAGCCAGCAGAGGCTCTGGCGGGGAAAGCCAAGCCCTGTGCCTGGGCCCTGTCCTCTAGCAGTGCAGAATGTCCAAGTCCAAGACCAGAAGATGGCTTTGAATCTTGTTTGAGAAATATAAAGTCATAAGATACCACAGTTTTGACACCAAATACATTAAACAGTTGTGACTTAATGACCAAAGCTAAATCAACTCGTGGAAACGATGCCAGCACATCTTTAGACCCAGAGCAGCGATTGGTAGCCTTTTTCATCTCATGGCACACATAAACTATGTATGTATAATTGCTAAGATTCTGTGACACATCAAAAAATATATTTTTGCTGAGCTGATGAAGAAAATTGGTACGATTTTGATTCATTCACACCAGACTGCTATTATTGTGTTGACTATTGTCATTTTCGTATTTGACAACCTATCCCACTTTTAGGAATATATCCCAAGAACACCATAGACCTATTCCAAAAGGAGAAATGCACCCCCATGTTTATGGCAACATTGTTCACAATAGCGAAGATCTGGAAACAGCCCAAGTGTCCGTCAGAGGACGAGTGAGTTAAAAAGTTTTGGTATATATATACTATGGAATACTACTCAGCCATAAGAAATGATGACATCGGATCATTTACAATAACATGGATGGACCTTGATAACATTATACTGAGTGAAATAAGTATTGAATAAATCAGAAAAAACTAAGAACTATATGAATCTATACATAGATGGGACATAAAAATGAGACTCAGAGGCATGGACAAGAGTGTGATGGTAACGGGGAAGGAGAGGGAGGGGGTGAGGGAAGGGAGGGGCACAAAGAAAACCAGATAGAAGGTGACAGAAGACAATTTGACTTTGGGTGAGGGGTATGCAGCATAATCAAATGTCAAAATAATCTGGAGATGTTTTCTCTCAACATATGTACCCTGATTTATCAATGTCACTGCATTAAATTTAAAAATAAATAAATAAATTATTTGACAACCTATAGAAAAAAAGAGGTCAGTGTCCCTGACCCTGGGGGCCTTGAGGGTGGCACCTTCAGAGGGGAGAGGCAAGACGAGTCTCAAGGGAGAACCAGGCCTCCTCTTTCTAAAGGTGTTGCCACAGAACTAGAATCATGGGAGAACAATTCTGGACACCCATGAGTCCTAGGTCTTGATGTGGACTTCATTTCATTCTACCACTACGGAGGTGTTACTCATCAACTCCAAGTTCACTAGGGCCATTTCAGTCTGGGACGGGAGGAATAGCTGACAACATGCAATGCAAGTAGGGGAAGAAAAGAGGTCAGTGCCCCTAACTAAGCAATCAGGTATTGCATGTTTTAAAAATTCTTGCAGCATGTGGTTGAAAATTGCTGATCTAGAGTTGGAAAATGAAGAAGGGCTGAATCAAATGTGCCCAATGAGAGAGTGTCCTAAGATAATGATGTCCTCCAGGCAGCACCCAGGAGAAACCAAGGAATCTTCCTGCCTCAGCCTCTGATGACTCCAAGGGCCCGGAGTGGGAGAGCTGTTTCATGTGCCCACGTGGGTGATCATGGCAATTCTCAGTGTTCGGGGTTTGTAAATCCTGTACTAGAACTGTCTGATGCTGACATGAAGCCATCTGATGGAGAGCAACGTAAACAGAGGGGAGACTTTTGTGACCCTGCTTAGCAAGTATGATCAAATGCTAAAAACCAATTAGAATGTATAAATGTTGCGCTGAGCCTTTTCATAGGGAACTAGAAATCATATTGTAAATGCTATAAGAAAGGACTAGGAATCTGAATTGTATTCAGAATTAATTTCATCACCTGCCTTCTGTTTTCAAAAACAATTTCATGGCTCTGTCATGTTATCAATTAAATTTATTTTAACCACTTTAGAGAATTCCTGTTTACTATTTGTAGATTCATGTTTAAGTAATTTTATTGGTTTTACTTAAAATGTTTTAAAAGCTTATTTCAGTTGCTAACTGAAAATATCAGGCATTTTGTGTTAATACTCAGCAGACTGGAGAGAACACGAGGACCAACTTTCAGCCTCAGAACAACGTGCTGTTTCCAGCATGATTTATTATCTAGCAGTGAGCACAATTAACTTCAGTAGATGACCCTAAAGAAATTCTCAAATGTCATTTTCTTTCTACACCTATTGCATATGCAAATGTTGATTCAATCTGAAACAAAGTATATGATATATAATATGATATGATATGATAAAATAAGATAAGCTTTCATAGTTTGGACACAAATTTGGTAGTCAAAAGTAATACTGAAGCCTGACCTGTGGTGGCGCAGTGGATAACGCATCGACCTGGAAATGCTGAGGTCGCCGGTTCAAAACCCTGGGCTTGCCTGGTCAAGGCACATATGGGAGTTGATGCTTCCAGCTCCTCCCGCCTTCTCTCTCTCTCTCTCCTCTTTAAAAATGAATAAAGAAAAAAAAAATCCTTAAAATCACAAAAATTAAAAAAAAAAAAAAAAAGTAATACTGAAAAATATAAATATATAAATACTTAGGTTTTTCACTTCCTTTTACATGCATTATAAATGAATATCAACTTTTATTGATATATTAAATTTCTAGGTATCATTTTTTAAAATTTTATATTTCCAATGACTGGTCTGGGAAAGATTTCACACATAACATATGTCCTGTGCATGATTTAGTAAGAAAGAAAAATCTTAAAAAGTAATATGGATATTTCAAAGTAAATAAAAAACCCTTTTTGGTTTGAAAGGATCTGTGGATTTTTATCAAGCTTTCCTTTGCCACGTAATACAAGAGGCATTAATAGGATAGAACTAAGTGTATCCAGATATAGAACTACTTTTTGTAATATGCAGTGAACTCTTCTTTAAAGTTTAGGTGTCAAGACACTCTCGAATTGCTTATCTTGATTTTGCTGAGGATTGATATGATTTCAGTAAGCAAGCTCTATTTATTTTTTCCTTAGTGTTTTTTTTTTCTTTTTCTTGCAACAATGACAATGCATATTCTCAAAATTATAGGAAGGTCCAGATATAAATAGTAACTTAAAGTTCTTGCTGTACTTAAAAATAAAATTATGTGGTTCTTTCAATATTTGAACTGCTAAGCAATGACATCTATAGTGTCATCTTTACCTCTTAGAAATAAACATGACACTTTAAATGTGTAAACATATCAGGTAATATTATTATTTATGTCTGTCTTATCATAATTTAAATTATAGCTATGTCATAAAAATATTTTAAATATAATCTATATTCACACTGCCTATGCTATGCCTTTCACAGGTTGTATACGTCAGATGTATATTTTTGGTTTGTCATAAGCTGCTATTGTAGTTGTTTTTGGCCTTCCATTCATAAAGAATTGGTTGAAGGCATGATAACTTTTTAAGGATTGTAAATAAAGACAGTTTTTATTTAAAAGCTATGAAATATGATAAAAAGGTGAAAAAAGTAAAATAATTGTTTTCCAACCCAGTTATTCCAGTTCAGAATGTTGGGGGGCAGATCTTCTCCTGGCAGCTCAGACAAGACCCAGCCCCAGAAGGATGCACTTCCACTGCAGGCCACACACACACACACACACACACACACACACACACACACACGGACACACACGGACACTTACCAATAAAGAGTATCTACATCAATTAGTTGAAATTATTTTTCTGCATAGAAGACTGTCTCTTCTTCCCTATTTATTCATTTCTTCCTTCCTTTGTTTATACTTGTGTGAGCTGTGCATGGTAATTTTCTTCCAAATGATAGGGTATGGAAATAAATGAGTACCTTTATGTTGGAGAAACTGGGAAAACACTATCTCAGCCAAGTGATGAGCTGAACATCAAACTCAGTAAGCATATTGATAGTATGTAATCTTCATATCATGTGATAAAAATGGTACTTTACCTATGTGATCTTCCTTTCCCAACTCATAATTCCCATTTGATCATGAGACAACATCAGACAAATCCCAATTATGAAGCATCTTACAAAATACTTGACTAGTACTCAGCACTGTCATGGTCATCAAAGAAACAAGGGAATTCTGAGACCTGCCACAGCCAAGAAGAGCCAGTGGAGACATGATCCAATGTAATGTGGTATTCCATCCAGGATTCCACCCAGGAACAGAATAAAGACATTAGGGACATGGCTCAATGTAATGTGGTATTCCATCCAGGATTCCACCCAGGAACAGAATAAAGACATTAGGGACATGACTCAATGTAATGTGGTATTCCATCAAGAATTCCACCCAGGAACAGAATAAAGACATTAGGTAAAAACTAAAGAAATCTCAGTGAAGTGTGGGCTTTAGTTAACAATAATGTCTGAATATTTTTTCATTAACATTGTCTCAATATCTCTGTAAATTGTTCTAAAGAATAAAATCTATCTTTAAAAAAACACACACAGGTTTTATTGTCCTCCAAACATGAAAACGGCAACATTTCCATCAATTGTTGTGATGGAATTTTGGGGTCCAGGTCCACTGCTCAAATAAGAAGCAAGCTTATGTGCTATGACCTGAGAGTGATTCCTACAGATTCCCTTACCCTAAACTATTATGCAGTGAGCCAGTCACTTTATTTCCTGAGTTCCTAAAAAGCTTTTAGGACTGAACTTTCAATATATATGCCTTCTTGAGGATCTATGCCTTATGTGTCTGGAAGCTTCAGGCAGGCGTCCCCAAACTACGGCCCGCGGGCCACATGCGGGCCCCCTGAGGCCATTTATTCGGCTCCCGCTGCACTTCTGGAAGGAGCACCTCTTTCATTGGTGGTCAGTGAGAGGAGCACTGTATGTGGCGGCCCTCCAACGGTCTGAGGGACTGTGAACTGGCCCCCTGTGTAAAAAGCTTGGGTACCCCTGCTTCAGAGAAAGGTACAAAAGACGGATAGCAAAAAGTGTGGAATTATACTATTGCTTCTGTTTGTTATTTGGGTAGAACATTTTACCTATATAGCAATTTGATTTTGTTAAACTGAAGTTAGAGCTTTGCCTTCCTTTTTTATTTTTTTATTTTTATATTTTTTTGAAGCTGGAAATGGGGAGGCAGTCAGACAGACTCCCGCATGCACCCAACTGGGATCCACCCGGCATGCCCACTAGGGGGCGATGCTTTGCCCATCTTGGGGCGTCGCTCTGCCTCAATCAGAGCCATTCTAGTGCCTGAGGCAGAAGCCACAGAGCCATCCTCAGCGCCCGGGCAAACTTTGCTCCAGTGGAGCGTTGGCTGCAGGAGGGGAAGAGAGAGACAGAGAGGAAGGAGAGGGGGAGGGGTGGAGAAGCAGATGGGTGCTTCTCCCATGTGCCCTGGCCGGGAATCGAACCTGGGACACCTGCACACCAGGCCGACACTCTACCACTGAGCCAACCAGCCAGGGCCGCCTTCCTTTTTACAGTAAAACAATTTTGTCAAGTTGAGAGAATAGCTTGGCAGTCCAAGCTAATCTTGTTGGCCTTTCTCCTTCTTCCTGGGTTGTATTTGTTATTCAAGGATTTGTGTTATATGTTGATGCTGGACTTTAGGTTGTAACGGTGATTATGTTACTGGTGCCAAGAATTTGGAAATACTATAACTCTAGGAAAAAAGTTTGTTTTTATCTTGAAAACAAAAATACTATATATATTATATATTGTATATTAAAGAAAATATAATACTATATATTATATATTGTATATATCTGATACATAGAAATATAATACATTATAGAATACAACATTACAATAAAATATCCATGTACTTACTATCCCAGTGTAACAATATCAGCAGTTTGTCATACGTGTTTCAGCTATTTTAATAAAAGAAAATGTTAAATATGTCACTACAAAAATACGCAAAAAAATTGCATTCTAAGAATTTTTCACTGTACTTTGAATCAAGTAGGAAGTTAAGAAGACTAAAAATTATAGTTCAAAGCTCTGAGAAATAAGATATTAATAGAAATCTGTACTCTTAAGAGAAGGGGAAAATATCACGAGTTTCCTCTTATAGTGCCAAGAAGTAATTTAGTTCAAAAAATATGGGAAGATTAAACCACACCTTGAGTCCATGTTTCCTGGAAAAATACAATCACATACACACACAGGCACTAATTTGCCCCAGTGTTTCTTCTTCTTGGAATTTCCAAAATCATTAAGAGGCCAAATTTACTTTGCTTCTGATTTCTTTGGCTCTTACTATCTAAACAACCATCACCCTGTCATTTACTATCCTATTCCCTGATTTAAACAGTTGAGTGGTCATAACTGCATAGTGCTCTTAGGTCTTATCACTGATCACTTTATAATTTCATATCTTATCCCCCCCCAACTGGTTGTAAATTCTTACATAAGACCTTGGGTGTTGGTATGATTTTAAAGACCAGAGCTCAGTGAATTGAAAAGTTGTGCCCACTGTAAATTTTCAATAAATACATGTTGCTTGTTTACATAAACTGGTGTTTTTAATGTATGTAATTAGTGATTTGATTGTATTTCTCAACCTCCTGTGTTAACTCAGAGTAACTGTCCTGCATTCTTGAGCCCATCACTAAATTTTATAAATTTTTAAAATCCAGTCTCAAGTCCATACTTCTGTAAGAAGTCTTTCAGGCCTTACAAAATACAGACATTGGCATTTTTTAAATTTTTATTTTTTAAAAGATTTTACTGGAGGATGACGTCAGAGTAATGGCGGGGTAGGAAGCGATACCGATAAATCTCCCCCAAAACTCAACAAGATCTACAACCAGAAACAGAAAAACCTATACTTGGAGCTTCCAGGTGCTTCGCAAGACACCCAAAGGTATGATTGACTGAAAAATTGGCTAAATATATAACCAAACCCCGAAGGAAATAGGGAGTAAGAAATGCTCCTCCTTCCTCACTAACCTAAACAGGGCGGCTTTCTCTGGTAACTGTGAATATAGAAACTGAGGCGGGCAAAGGGGGTGAATAGATCCAGGCCGCCGCAGCACAAACGGCCGAACCAGGCTGTGGCATAGAGATCCAAGCCGAGGAAAATCTGATTCTGTGGCAACCCGGGCAATACAAGCTAACACTTGCGCCAAACCCAAACAAAGAAAGAAAAGCAGAGCGGCCATTTTACTCGGTCTCCTGGTCGGTGCGCAGTTAGTGGGCGAGAATTTCTTCCTGGGAAAGCCACGCACGGGAGGGAGTGAGAACTAATTCCAACGGTGGAGATTTTCCGTGCTGGAGGGTGTTTCACTCAGAGGGAACCGCGGACGGCCTCATATCCTGGTTTGCGCGCGCAGATAAGGAGTGAGCGATTCCTCCGAGTGCCTCGGCAGTGCGCGCCCGTGTTATCGCACAGAGGGGCAGAGTCAGGGGCCTTTGTGTGGGCCAAAGCGGAATCTCGAGCCGCCCTAGCGCCTTGCAAAAGCCGCGCACGGGGACGGAGTGAGACTCAATTCCAACGCTACAACTTTTCCCTGCGGTTGGGGGTTTCACTCAGAGTGTGAGACTGCTGGCCGGATATCCTGGTCGCAGACAGTGAGTGAGAGTTTCCTCCAAGCGCCCCGGAAGTGGGCGCCCACTTGTGTTACCGGACAGAGTGGCAGAGCCAGAGGTCTTTGAGTGGGCAGAAAGCCCGCCTGATTATGCTAGCAGCTCTGACTGACTGAGCCTTACCCAGAGCCCTGTGCTGAGTGGAAATAGAGTGGGGAGTTGCCAGCTCTTTGAGCCTCTTACTATCCAGGCAGAGGTAGCAGCAACCCCATAGCTGGATTATCAGGCTACTAATTAAGGAAGGAAAGACTAGGAGAAAGGCTCCAGGAACACGGACTCTCTCACTGTCGGCGCCTATAAATGCTATTGAGCTTCGACTGCCAACGAGACTAAAGCACAATACATGACATTGCCATAGAGACTTATCAACTGCAAACCTCTACCTGAGCGTGCCAAAGGGGCAGAACCCGGGGTACAGAGTCACCGACCAGGAAGAGGGAGAGAAAAGAAAAAGCAAGAAGATAACCTCTCAAAATCAAGAATAATCTGCAGACTTTATAACCTATCCCATTTTATTATATTTGTTCGTTTGTTTCTCTTATCTTCATTCTTGAGACTTTTTTTTCCTCCTCCAATTTGGCCGATTAACTCTCTACCAGTCTTACTCTCTCCTCTCCTTGAACTACACTACCCATAAGTGTTACATCTCCCATTATCTTTTCTATTCTCTTCCTTTCTCTCTATGAGGGTTGCACTCCAAAACCCTTAACTCTCTCTCTCTCTCCTTTCTTTTTTCTTCTTTTAGTGGTTCCCTCTTTTTTTCTCTCTCTCTCTTTCTTTTCTCCCTCTATATTAGTTTCTTCCTTTCTCCTTTACATCTCCTCTCATTCAAACCTCAATAACAAACAAATTATCTTATCTGGGATTCAAACCTATGTTTGTGGCATTTTGGGGGGTTTTTACTTCACCTTTTTAACTCGCTAGCAGTGCTCTCATCCCTGGCTCTCCATATTATCTAGTTCTTGTTCCACTAAATACAATAGTAATTTTTTAATTTGTCCCCCCATTTTTCCATTTTCCTCTTATTCCTCTCATCATAACTCTTAGACAACCAACACCTAAAAGCAAATCATTTCATTCTTGACCCAAATTTTTTCCTTATTTGCTTTTTGTGGGTCCATACGCTCTTTTTTTTTCTTTTTTCTTTCCTTTTTTTTTTTTTTTTTTTTTTTTTTTTTTTTTGCCCCTTTATTACTTTTCCCCAATTCAGGCCCTCCATCACAGGCATTGTTTGTTATAATTCACAGTCCACCACAAGATTTTCTCAAAAAAGAGGGGAGAGGAGAGGAGAGGAAAAAAGGAGGGGGGGAATAATTTCCTTTTCTTTAATTTTTATTTTATTTTTCTTTATTTCATTATTAGTTTTTTTTTAAAAAAAACAACTCTTTTCGATTTTTTATTTTTTTATTGTTATTTTTTAAACTTTTTATTCTTTATTAAATCTCATTAATACTATCAACAAAACCACCCTCAGATGCCATTAAGGAAGAGAAAATCGAATATCATGGATACAAAAGAAAGAGAGGTAACACAGCTAGATGAGGAAAAATCTATGGAGAAAAAATTTAATATATTGGAAACCTTGGAGCTAAATGACAGAGAATTCAAGATAGAAATCCTAAAAATCCTCCGAGATATACAAGAAAACACAGAAAGGCAATTTAGGGAGCTCAGAAAACAACTCAATGAACACAAAGAATATATGTCCAAGGAAATTGAAACTATAAAAACAAATCAAACAGAGATGAAAAACTCAATTCACGAGCTGAAAAACGAAATAACAAGCTTAGCTAATAGAACAGGTCAGATAGAAGAGAGGATTAGTGAAATAGAAGACAAGCAACTTGAGGCACAACAGAGAGAAGAAGAAAGAGACTCAAAAATTAAAAAAAATGAGATAGCCCTACAAGGATTATCTGACTCCATCAAAAAGAATAACATAAGAATAATAGGTATATCAGAGGGAGAAGAGAGAGAAAATGGAATGGAGAACATACTCAAACAAATAATAGATGAGAACTTCCCAAGCCTGTGGAAAGAACTAAAGCCTCAAGTTCAAGAAGCAAACAGAACTCCGAGTTTTCTTAACCCCAACAAACCTACTCCAAGGCATATCATAATGAAATTGGCACAAACAAACAGCAAAGAAAAAATTCTCAAGGCAGCCAGGAAAAAGAAGAATACAACATATAAAGGAAGGCCCATTAGATTATCATCAGATTTCTCAGCAGAAACTCTACAAGCTAGAAGAGAGTGGACCCCAATATTTAAAGTCCTGAAAGAGAGGAACTTTCAGCCACGAATACTATACCCATCAAAGCTATCCTTCAAATACGAAGGAGAAATAAAAACATTCACAGATACAGAAAAGATGAGGGAATTTATCATCAGAAAACCCCCACTCCAGGAATTACTAAAGGGGGTTCTCCAATCAGATACAAAGAACAAAAAAAAACAGAGCCACAAGTAAAAGCTCCAAGAAGAACACAATAAAACCAAATTTAAACTGTGACAACAACAAAAAGAAAGAGGGGGAGAAGATGGAGATTAACAGTAGCAAAGGACGATGGAGTGCAAAAGTACTCACAAAATAGTTCGCTACAATGAACAGGGTAGGGACCCTTTTCATTACTCAAAGGTAACCACCATTGAAAAAACCACCACAGAAGCACATGAGATAAAAAAGATAGCAACAGAGGAAAGATGTATGGAATACAACCAAATAAAAACAAAAGATAGAAAAACGAAAGAGAAGGATCAAACAAGACACAAAACTAACAGAAAGCAAGATATAAAATGGCAATAGGGAACTCACAAGTATCAATAATTACACTAAATGTAAACGGATTAAACTCACCAATAAAAAGGCACAGAGTAGCAGAATGGATTAAAAAAGGAAAATCCAACTGTATGCTGCCTACAGGAAACTCATCTAAGTAACAAGGATAAAAACAAATTCAAAGTGAAAGGCTGGAAAACAATACTCCAAGCAAATAACATCCAAAAAAAAGCAGGTGTAGCAATACTCATATCGGATAATGCTGACTACAAGACAGGAAAAGTACTCAGAGACAAAAATGGCCATTTCATAATGGCTAAGGGGACACTGAATCAAGAAGACATAACAATTCTTAATATATATGCACCAAACCAAGGAGCACCAAAATATATAAGACAGCTACTTATTGATCTTAAAACAAAAACTGACAAAAATACAATCATACTTGGAGACCTCAATACACCGCTGACGGCTCTAGATTGGTCATCCAAACAGAGAATCAACAAAGACATAGTGGCCTTAAACAAAACACTAGAGCACCTGGATATGATAGACATCTACAGGACATTTCATCCCAAAGTGACTGAGTATACATTTTTCTCCAGTGTACATGGATCATTCTCAAGAATTGACCATATGTTGGGCCACAAAAACAACATAAGCAAATTCAGAAAAATTGAAGTTGTGCCAAGCATATTTTCTGATCATAAAGCCTTGAAACTAGAATTCAACTGCAAAAAAGAGGAAAAAAATCCCACAAAAATGTGGAAACTAAACAACATACTTTTAAAAAATGAATGGGTCAAAGAAGAAATAAGTGCAGAGATCAAAAGATATATACAGACTAATGAAAATGACAATACGACATATCAGAATCTATGGGATGCAGCAAAAGCAGTGATAAGAGGGAAGTTCATATCGCTTCAGGCATATATGAACAAACAAGAGAGAGCCCAAGTGAACCACTTAACTTCCCACCTTAAGGAACTAGAAAAAGAAGAACAAAGACAACCCAAAACCAGCCGAAGAAAGGAGATAATAAAAATCAGAGCAGAAATAAATGAATTAGAGAACAGAAAAACTATAGAAAAAATTAATAGAACAAGGAGCTGGTTCTTTGAAAGATCAACAAAATTGACAAACCCTTGGCAAGACTTACCAAGGAAAAAAGAGAAAGAACTCATATAAACAAAATCCAAAATGAAAGAGGAGAAATCACCATGGACACCGTAGATATACAAAGAATTATTGTAGAATACTATGAAAAACTTTATGCCACTAAATTCAACAACCTAGAAGAAATGGATAAATTCCTAGAAAAATACAACCTTCCTAGACTGAGTCAAGAAGAAGCAGAAAGCCTAAACAGACCTATCAGTAGAGAAGAAATAGAAAAAACCATTAAAAACCTCCCCAAAAATAAAAGTCCAGGCCCTGACGGCTATACCAGCGAATTTTATCAAACATTCAAAGAAGACTTGGTTCCTATTCTACTCAAAGTCTTCCAAAAAATTGAAGAAGAAGCAATACTTCCAAACACATTTTATGAGGCCAACATAACCCTCATACCAAAACCAGGCAAGGATGGCACAAAAAAAGAAAACTACAGACCAATATCTCTAATGAATACAGATGCTAAAATACTAAACAAAATACTAGCAAATCGAATACAACAACATATTAAAAAAATAATACATCATGATCAAGTGGGATTCATCCCAGAATCTCAAGGATGGTTCAACATACGTAAAACGGTTAATGTAATACACCATATCAACAAAACAAAGAACAAAAACCACGTGATCTTATCAATAGATGCAGAAAAGGCTTTCGATAAAATACAACACAATTTTATGTTTAAGACTCTCAACAAAATGGGTATAGAAGGAAAATATCTCAACATGATAAAGGCCATATATGATAAACCATCAGCTAACATCATATTAAATGGCACTAAACTGAAGGCTTTCCCCCTTAAATCAGGAAAAGACAGGGTTGTCCACTCTCTCCACTCTTATTTAATGTGGTACTAGAGGTTCTAGCCAGAGCAATCAGACAAGACAAAGAAATAAAAGGCATCCATATCGGAAAAGAAGAAGTAAAGGTATCACTTTTTGCAGATGATATGATCCTATACATCGAAACCCCCAAAGAATCCACAAAAAGACTACTAGAAACAATAAGCCAATACAGTAAGGTCGCAGGATACAAAATTAACATACAAAAGTCCATAGCCTTTCTATATGCCAACAATGAAACAACTGAGAAGGAACTCAAAAGAATAATCCCCTTCACGATTGCAACAAAAAAAATAAAATACTTAGGAATAAACATAACAAAGAATGTAAAGGACTTATATAATGAAAACTATAAACCATTGTTAAGGGAAATTGAGAAAGATATAATGAGATGGAAGAATATACCTTCTTCTTGGCTAGGAAGAATAAATATAATCAAGATGGCTATATTACCCAAAGCAATATACAAATTTAATGCAATTCCCATCAAACTTCCAATGACATTTTTTAAAGAAATAGAGCAAAAAATCATCAGATTTATATGGAACTATAAAAAACCCCGAATAGCCAAAGCAATCCTAAAGAAAAAGAATGAAGCTGGGGGCATAACAATACCTGACTTCAAACTCTATTATAGGGCCACGACAATCAAAACAGCATGGTATTGGCAGAAAAATAGACACTCAGACCAATGGAACAGAATAGAAAGTCCAGAAATAAAACCACATATATATAGTCAAATAATTTTTGATAAAGGGGCCAACAACACACAATGGAGAAAAGAAAGCCTCTTCAATAAATGGTGCTGGGAAAACTGGAAAGCCACATGCAAAAGAATGAAACTGGACTACAGTCTCTCCCCCTGTACAAAAATTAACTCAAAATGGATCAGAGATCTAAACATAAGACCTGAAACAATTAAGTACATAGAAGAAGACATAGGTACTCAACTCATGGACCTGGGTTTTAAAGAGCATTTTATGAATTTGACTCCAATGGCAAGAGAAGTGAAGGCAAAAATTAATGAATGGGACTACATCAGACTAAGAAGTTTTTGCTCAGCAAGGGAAACTGATAACAAAATAAACAGAAAGCCAACTAAATGGGAAATGATATTTTCAAACAACAGCTCAGATAAGGGCTTAATATTCAAAATATACAAAGAACTCATAAAACTCAACAACAAACAAACAAACAATCCAATAAAAAAATGGGAAAAGGATATGAATAGACACTTCTCCCAGGAAGAGATACAAATGGCCAACAGATATATGAAAAGATGCTCATCTTCTTTAGCTATTAGAGAAATGCAAATCAAAACGGCAATGAGATATCACCTCACACCTGTTCGATTAGCTGTTATTAGCAAGTCAGGTAATAGCAAATGTTGGAGAGGCTGTGGAGAAAAAGGAACCCTCATCCACTGTTGGTGGGAATGTAAAGTAGTACAACCATTATGGAAGAAAGTATGGTGGTTCCTCAAAAAACTGAAAATAGAACTACCTTATGACCCAGCAATTCCTCTACTGGGTATATATCCCCAAAACTCAGAAACATTGATACGTAAAGACACATGCAGCCCCATGTTTATTGCAGCATTGTTCACAGTGGCCAGGACATGGAAACAACCAAAAAGCCCATCAATAGATGACTGGATAAAGAAGATGTGGCACATATACACTATGGAATACTACTCAGCCATAAGAAATGATGACATCGGAACATTTACAGCAAAATGGTGGGATCTTGATAACATGATACAAAGCGAAATAAGTAAATCAGAAAAAACCAGGAACTGTATTATTCCATACGTAGGTGGGACATAATAGTGAAACTAAGAGACATTGATAAGAGTGTGGTGGTTACGGGGGGGAGGGGGGAATGGGGGAGGGAAAGGGGGAGGGGGAGGGGCACAGAGAGAACAAGATAGAGGGTGACGGAGGACAATCTGACTTTGGGTGGTGGGTATGCAACATAATTGAACGACAAGATAACCTGGACTTGTTATCTTTGAATATATGTATCCTGATTTATTGATGTCACCCCATTAAAAAAATAAAATTATAAAAAAAAAAAATAAAAAAAAAAAAGATTTTACTTATTCATTTAGAGAGAGTGACAAGAGAGAAAAAAGGGGAGAGGATCAGGAAACATCAACTCCCATAGGTGCCTTGACCAGGCAAACCCCAGGTTTTGAACTGGCGACCTCAGCGTTCCAGGTCGATGCTTTATCCACTGTGTCACCACAGGTCAGAATGATGTTGGCATTTTTAATCCATACAGTGTACTTGGAAAGTTTGGAAATAACTCTTGTATTTTCCTTTATGTAATGCATTGTGTTTACATTTGAGTTACATTGTAACTTATATTTTTCACATTTGTACCTTTTGTAACCATACTACAGGGTAAGGCAAAAGTAGGTTTACAGTTGTACATATGGAAAATACTATAATAATTAATAAATAATACAAGGATAAACTGTGTTTCACATACTCACTACTGTCAACCTACTTGCGCCCCACCCTGGGTGGCACTTTGACAGTGGAGATCACAGGAAGTCTGCGTCTTGATGTCAGAGGCCCTCTACTGACGGGGCTAAAAGACCCTGATGTCATAAATATTTCTGAAATAAATTAATAATTATCTTACACCCTCCTAGTCTCAGTTTCTTTGTCTATTAAACAGGTGTAATTATATTTAACCTAGAGGAATATCACGAGGACCAAAAGACACAATGTGTTAAATGTAATCATATATAAAATAAAATGTTTACTTCAGGACAGACCATTGGCATGTGCCTGCCTTGTTGTTTCTCCCAGGTTTAGGGTTTTCTTTTCTTTTAAAATTTATTGTACTAACGTGGTTTCAAGTGTCCCACTCAATATAACACCATCTACCCACCACATCATACCCACCCCATCATGCAGTGTTTTCATTTGGATTCTCAAGACATCATTCTTTTTGCCTTTGAAGGGAAATAAGCCCAGTTCATCTATGGCTTCCCTCCCTGTACCTCATTTATTTCCTTCATGGCACTTATTGTGCTGCATATTTTTTGGTGTTCTCACCACTTTATTGTCTAGACATCCAAGCTCATTTTGTATTGTTCATGTCTATAACCCACATGCATCTTTCACTGAGCATTACAACCCATCTGGACCTTCTTCTGATTATCACATTTGAGCTACATCACTTAGGCTGTGGTCCTGAGTCACTTGCATTAGTCACCTCAGGACACCAGGAAACAGCCTCAGCTCCCATTTCATCCTAATGGTTAGATAAAGAGAATGAACTATCCCCTCCTTTGAGGGTATTGGAGAAACACTGGCAGGAATAGATGGGAAATTCCTCTGTGGGCTGGGAAGTACATTGGTTCCTTAGGGAGGTCTAGGAACTTCAGGACAAAAAAAAACACCCTCTTTTTTTTTAAAAGACCTTTTAAAGCAAGAGTTTTCTAATATTTGAGTGCATAAAAATAACTGCATGCATAAAAATCGCAGAAAGAGTTTGTTAAAAATGCAGATTCCCCAGGTCCCACCTGCTTGGAGACTAATTTGGTATAGGTAGCGTGCAGGAATCTACATTTAAAAGTCATGATTCTCCTCCTCCCCACTATGTTGGCGCAGATGTTCCTCTGGCCTTAATTCAGGAAGGATTGTTAGGCTACCAGGAATGCTTTCCTCTGAATTGGTCAGCACCTTCCTTGGCAGAGCCAGGACAGTCCAGAGCCACATATCATATTGACTGGGCTGGTAAGATGATACCTTTACTACTTTGGCAACATGATTTCTAGTAGAATCATAAACAATAAACAGAATTAGTCAGTTAAATCCTTGACAGTTTAAAACAGGGTTTGGGAACCTATGGCTCGTGAGTCAGATGTGGTTCTTTTGATGGCTGCATCTGGCTCGCAGACAAATCTTTAATAAAAAAATAATAACGTTAAAAATATAAAACATTCTCATGTATTACAATCCATTCATTTCCTACTGCTCATGTTCATGGTTGCGGGTGGCTGGAGCCAATCACAGCTGTCCTCCGGAACAACACCAAATTTTTATTGGATAATGCGTAATGTACACGGGCTGTTGTATGGCTCTCAAGGAATTACATTTTAAAATATGTGGCGTTCATGGCTCTCTCAGCCAAAAAGGTTCCCGACCCCTGGTTTAAAAGATGAACTCATCATTCTTTCTTTGGGGTTGAGCTACCATGCAATGAGCATGTAGTGAGGGGCAGTACTGTGAACTCCAAACAACATAGTCATCAACTAGAGCTCTGCTTTACTTTGGTGCAACTTTGGGGGGAAAATATAAAAGATGAACTCAAGATCCCAAAATTCTGTCTAGTTCTAGATGACACACTTTTAGAGTGTTCCAGAATAGGTCCACGAAAAGAAGATCAAGATGGTGAAGGATTGATTGCCTGGCCAGATAGCTTGGTTGGTTAGAGCGTCATCCCAAAGCACAGAGGTTGCCAGTTCTATACTGGTCAGGGCACACACAGGAACAAAATGCTTTCTCTCTCTTTCTCTCTCTCTCCCTTCCTCTCTTGCTAAAATCAATACATAAAATAAATTTTAAAAAGTAAAACAAAAAGATGGTGAAGGACTTAAAAACCATGGTGTATCAGAGTGGTTGAAAGATCTGAAGGTCATGTCTTCACAGAGCTGCAGCAATCGCAGTCATAATTCCGGGCAGGTGAAGGAACATGCACTCTGTGTGGCATCAGTAGGCACAATATATTTATCCCTGCAGAACTGGATCCTCTTCTATATCCCACCACTGATTGCATTCAACTCAATGATTTGTCTCACAAAGATCGATGTGATCACAAGGACATGAATTGTAGCATAAATAGATGTAAATGATGATAAAAAATTTGGTTAAGTCTTTGAAACTGAAAACAATATACTGTGTAGTAATTTCAAATTTTCTGTGTGCTTTCCTCATTTTATATCCAGGTCTTCTTTGCTCACTCAGTTTCCACTCAAAGTATTTTTCTTCTTACTTCTCTACCGGTGTTTGAATTCTTCTTCTTTTTCTTCTTCTTCTTCTTCTTCTTCTTCTTCTTCTTCTTCTTCTTCTTCTTCTTCTTCTTCTTCTTCTTCTTCTTCCTTCTTCTTCTTCTTCTTCTTCTTCTTCTTCTTCTTCTTCTTCTTCTTCTTCTTCTTCTTCTTCTTCCTCTTCTTTAAAGAGAGAGTATGAAAGAGGAACAGACAGGGACAGACAAACTGGAAGGGAGAGTTGAGAAGCATCAATTCTTTGTTGCGGCTCCTTAGTTATTCATTGATTGCTTTCTCATACGTGCCTTGGCCAGGGGGCTCCAGCTGAGCTAATGACCCCTTGCTCAAGCCAGTGACCTTGAGCTCAAGCCAGCAACCTTGGGCTTCAAGCCAGGGCCTTTGGGCTTAAGCCCCCAACCATAGGGTCATGTCTATAATCCCACACTCAAGCTGATGACCTCAGGGCTTTGAACCTGGGTTCTCAGCATCCCAGGTTGATGCTTTATCCATTGCACCACCACCTGGTCAGGTTGGTTTATCCTTAAAGTCAGGCAACTCCTCTAGGAAGCCCCCCTTGATTTCTAGGCAGAGCTGTTGTGATTCTGCCCGTTTTATGGATGAGGCACTAACTATCCTTCTGTTCCTGGCTGTCTTTTCAAGGATGTTTATAAGGAAATCAGCCTTGCAAGATGGATATAATGCCTCCCTCTGAAGGGCATGGCAAATTTGTTTTCTGTGTAGTGTGAGAGATTCAGCTCCCTAAACTCAGGGACTTCAGCTAGGAAGCAAGGCCACTGCTGGTGCAGCCTCCCCTTGGCTCCCTTTGTGTTACCCTTGTGGGAGTTTCTTGGTAACAGGAAGTGATGCAAACATGATGCTTATGTTTGTGTCATGAGTAATAGAGTTCTTTGTCATTGATCCAAGAGTATGGGGTCTTCTGCCAGTTTCTATGCAACTCTGTTAGTCAAATTCATTGGCTTACAAGGAGGGTAAAATCTCAGACCCTTCACAATTCTTAAAAAATAGTCTCCCTGATGACTTATTTTATTGTAATATTATTCATCTCATATTAAAATTATCATCTCATCCTGTGATAGCTTTAAGGGAAATGTGACTGTTTCAGATTAATTTTTGCTTTTTCATTATCTTGCACATGGCAAGCACTTTTATTAGAGATGTGTTTCTACTTAAGAACATGTGAAGTTTCGCCTGACCAGGCGATGGCACAGTGGATAAAGCATCGGACTGGGATGCGGAGGACCCAAGTTTGAAACTCTGAGGTCGCCAGTTTGAGCACAGGCTCATCTGGTTTGAGCAAGGCTCACCAGCTTGCACCCAAGGTTGCTCGCTGGCTTCAGCAAGGGGTCACTTGGTCTGCTGTAGCCTCCTGGTCAAGGCACATATGAGAAAGCAATCAATGAACAACTAAGGTGCCACAACAAAGACTTGATGCTTCTCATCTCTCTCCCTTCCAGTCTGTCTGTCCCTATCTGTCCCTTTCTCTGTCTCTCTTTCTGTCACCAAAAAAAAAAAAAAAGAACATGAAGTTTCAAAAGCCTATATATCTAAGGCTGCTTGATTTGTTTCAAAATTTAAAGTGACAGTGTCTACTGAATAATAACAGTGTATGTTAGTGGTGAAAAGAGTTGTTGTGTTTTTGTACCTGTGTGAATCTGTGAAAGTTTATTAATTTAAAAATTTATAATTAGAAGAATTTGATTTACCTCAACTGAACTGAGCACTTGTTAAGTTGTTATTACAGGAGGTCCTTGGGTTACAACAGTCTCAACATATGATGTTTTGAGTTTACGACGCTCATTCCCATAAAAACTTTAAAAAATTGAGACATGAGTGTTAAGGCAGATTTTGGAAGAGAAGAAGTCATCAACCTTCCAGACTAGCCAGGAACAATTTTTTAAGAAGGTAGAGAGGCTTGCAACAGATCCTGCATCCTCTACATCAGCTGCTTCTCCAGATGAAACAGCTGCAGTACAGGTAGAATCATCTTCAGCGTCTCCTGCATGTTCCTTAGGCAACCCTGATTCACCTGCCCCAGTGTCTCCAGCACCTTCTGCCAGCTTCCTCCTCCCAATAGGTCACTCTCTCCCACCTTGCAATACCCTTTCCAGTATGCAAGTCAACCATAGGAATAAAGGTAGGGAATTTTTTTTTACACTCATTTTTTGTTATTTTTTCTGTTACTACAGTACAGTATACAGTGCAGTATATCTGCTTCTTTTTCTTTTTCTGTAGCTTAGTTATGTTTTTTATGTTCTGGATTATGATTTTACAACTGTGTTAGGATAGGTAAGTGACTTAGGCTAGGGTATGCTTCAACTTACACCAAAATTCAGGTTACGTCACTGTCGTAGGAACAGAACTGTGTCATAACCCAAGGATCCCTTGTTTTTCAATTCTTCCCTCCAAATGCACTTGTTGAAAGCAAAGAAACATCTTAGAAGAAAGAAAAGCTGTAGGGATGAATGTGGGGGTGAAGTTATAAAAAACTCAATTTAAGGACATATATTTAAGGCTAGAAGAAAGGTCGCTAAGGGGATTAGAAGTGGGTTGATCAAGGAAACATTATTAGGTCCAGTGAGCCAAGATGACAATGAAAAGATCTCTGCTAATATTTTCCAACTAATATTTACCTCTAGTTATTTCCTAATGGTCATTATCATCAGTTTTTCTTAATTTAGCACCATAAGCAATAAGAACATATGACCCAGAATCAGAAATATTCTTCCTCCAACACACATCCCTAATGAATAGTGACAAACTAGCCTCACATTCTTTTCATCTACAAGATTCTGTTTCTCCACCTCATTCTCCAGTTACCCACTACCAATCAGGATACATGTATTAAGCCTAAATGCTATCTCAAACAAATCTCTCTGGGATAAGTTTTTGGAATGGGATATAAAGAAATGGTAAATCCCCCAGAAGAGCAGCCTTGACCAAATAATAAACCCAGTAGCTAGGACCGATGGGGAGATGCAGCTGGTTCGCACTGGTTCAGCAGAACTGATACCTAATTTTTTGTTGAGTTTGGTGAACCAGTTGTTAAAATGGTGCTTGTAATCAGGGTTCTCTCCAAGTCGGGTGCCTGGGCAGCCACTCTGTGTGGAAATCACAAATTTACATTCCTGACTCTTTTTGAACGTTCATCTGTGCAACAGAGAATGCTAAGCACCTGTAGCAATAATGTTCATTCCATTCGTGATGAAAAAAATTGACGGAATTATGCTTGTAATATTTATTTATTCATTTCATAAAACTCATTATACCTTTGATGAAATACTACTTAAAATTTTTTTTATACTTAAAACATTCATTAGAGCAGAGAACCGGTTGTTAAAAATTATTTGAATCCCACCACTGGCCCAGGCCCTGAAGAAGTGCAATCTGACAAGGATCAAGAATCAAACTCCCACAGAGATGATACCAGGTTTACACAAAGTCAGACACTCTTTTAAAAGAAATTTGTTTTGAGAGCTTAACTGTACCATTTAAAAAATTTTTCAGCCTGACCAGGCGGTGGCGCAGTGAATAGAGCATCGGACTGGGATGCAGAGGACCCAGGTTCAAGACCCCGAGGTAGCCAGCTTGAGCGCGGGCTCATCTGGCTTGAGCAAAAAGCTCACCGGCTTGGACCCAAGGTGGCTGGCTCCAGCAAGGGGTTTCTCAGTCTGCTGAAGGCCCACGGTCAAGGCACATATGAGAAAGCAATCAATGAACAACTCAGGTGTCACAACAAAAAACTGATAATTGATGCTTCTCATCTCTCTCCGTTCCTATCTGTCTTTCCCTCCCTATCTATCCCACTCTCTGTCTTTGTAAAAAATAAAAATAATAAACTTTAAAAATTTTTTCAATTACAGTTGACAATATTACTTGATATTAGTTTCAGGTGTACAGCATAGTAGTGAGACAATTATATAATTTACAAAGCGATGCCGCTAGTTAGTCTAGTATGTACCTGGCACCGCCATAGTTATTACAGTATTAGTGACTATGTTCCCTATGCTGGATTGTACATCCCTGTGACTATTTTGTAACTACCAATTTGTACTTCTTGACCCCTTCACCTTTCTTAACCAGGCGCCCAATCCCCTTCCCATTTGGCAATGATCATTCTGTTCTCTGTGTCTATGAGTTTGTTTCTACTTGGTTCTTTATTTTGTTTGTGATAGTCCACACAAAAGTGAAATCACATGTATTTGTCTTTCTCTGTCTGCAAAGTCAGACGCTCTTGACCCCAGCTGCCCTGTCTCGGCATGTGCTCTTCTATGCCTTCCCATGGCTTTTTCCTCACAAAGAAGAGACAGAAAGGAGGAAATTTTTCTATAATATGAGAAACAGATAGAAGGAAAATTTACTGTAGAGAATGTCTCCTAAATGCCCTCGGTGGCACCGTAAATCTCCCTTCTAGAGCTTCTAAGGGCCTTGGGGAAATGCATTGTATATATCTGGGGAAATGTTTGACCACCATTTGGTGTTACTGAGGACAGGAGGAAAGAGGGGCTGGGTTGTTTTTCAGCTGCCTTCAAGGGCCTTGCACAACCTTCTCCCGGAGGGACATGTGGACCTGCTGCCATCTGCTTGGAGCCCACATTGTCTGCTTCCACAGTGAAGCATTTTGCACAATCATTCAACAGCTGATGATCTTGAGGAAGTAGTTGGATTTACAGTTCAGCCTGTCTTTCCTCGGCATCCTAGAGGTACATCAGGGACTGCCAGGTAGGGTTTAAAGAGGATGTATTCTCAAGATGATGCTTGATGAGAGGAATCCCAACATATTCAGAGAATCCTGATAGGCATAAAACAAATATTTAATTACAAGTATTTTTGTTCCTGAATTACTGAGAATGGAAAAATAGCCTTACAAATTCCAAATTACCAATAATATGGGTTTTTCTCAATAGTTTATTTTATGCCATACATTGGAATAGTACTATTTATTTTAAAAATCATGTTCAAATGGAAATTTATTTAAGTGAGAAAATATTTCTGAAGTATACTTAAGAGACAAAGAAAGGCACTGAAGAATACATATAATATGAGCTCCATTTATGGCATAGATGGAAGATATTTACCCCAATATATGCAAGGTGATTATATGAAATGGTTGAGATCATGAATAAATTTTTGTTAATTTCTTCTTTTTTGTGTAGTTCAATTTTTTGTACATTACATAATTATTCCATATGCCATCAGAAAACCATGTATTAATAAAATAGTGATAATTAAAATAGTAATGACCTGCTTTTAAATCTCTTAGAAAGCATGGTATGGCCTCATTAAGACATATAAGCAAGTTTGAGTAAAATCCTATTTAAACAGTAGCTAAATCATATTAATGGATAAAAGACTCAATATTATAAAAATGTCACTTCTCCCCAAATTGATCTATAAATTTAATGCAAATCTAATCAAATTTCAAACAAGTTTGTATGTGTGACTGTATATGTGTAGGAATTAATAAGATGTCTCTAATTTATGTAAGAAATGTAAAAAAATCCAAGGATAGCTAAAATAATACTGCAGAAGAAAAACAAACCTGAAGGTCTTACCCTACTGAATAGTAAGACTTCTTATAGAGCAGTAAGCAGTTTCAGTGTGGATCTAGTTCAAGAATAGACAAATAGACCAGTGAAACAGAAAGGAAAGCTCAAAATAAACCTTCTCATATGTGGTCACTTGATTATTACAGAGCAGTGAGGCAAAGAAAAGGATGGTCTTAATAATTCATGCTGGATCAATTGGATAGCCACATAAAAATTAACTTTTATCCCTACTTCTTATTATAAACAAAATTAATCTTAGATGGACAGATAGGATTACAGATAAAATAATAAACTTCTATGTTAAAATACAGAATTTCTTTATGACCCTGAAATAGGCAAAGATTATATAAATAAAATACATTCAAAGGCACTATCCATTAAGAAAAACAAAGATACATTATAATTAAGAATATTAGTTTATAAGAAGACATCATGGCAGTGAAAAGATAAGCTATAAAATGGGAGAAGATATTTGCAAAGCAGATAGCTCAAAATAATGTATATGCAACATATATTTATAGAAATTAATGGGATTCTGCAAGGTGGTGGCACAGTGAATAGAGCATCAGACTAGAACACAAACAACTCAGGTTCAAAACCCCAATGTCGCCAGCTTGAACGTGGGCTTATCCGGCTTGAGTGTGGGCTCACCAGCTTGAACACAAGGTCGCTGGCTTGAGTGTGGAGCCATAGACATGACCCATGGTCTCTGGCTTGAGCCCAAAGATTGCTGGCTTGAAGCCCAAGGTCACTGACTTGAGCAAGGGGTCACTCAGTCTGCGGTAGCCCCCTGGTCAAGGCGCATATGAGAAAGCAATCAATGAACAACTAAGTGCCACAGCAAAGAATTGATGCTTTTTATCTCTCTGCCTTTTTGTTTGTCTTTCCCTATTTGTCCCTCTCTCTGTCTCTCTCTTTGTCTCTGTCTCTTATGCTAAAAATAAAAAATTAATGGGAGCCATCACATAATGCGGTAGGAAAAAGAGGCAAAAGACATGAAAAAGCACCTCACAAAAGGAGATATTCAAATGCCAAACCTCCAAAAAAAAAAGTACTCAACTTTATAGGTTTTTAGGAAAACGCCAATTACAAGCAATTTAAAAACTATTTATATTTTACAATTACATAAGTGGTTCAAATGAAGACAAGTAAGCACATGTGTTGGTGGTATTGTGGATCAAGCCGCACTCTCCTATATGCTCATGGTGGGAGTGCATGTTGGTCTAAGTACTTTGGCACACTATTTGGTGGTATCTAGTAAAACTAAAAATGAGTATCTCTATGACTCAGTGATTTCATCTGTGAAAATATACCCAGAAGTAATAATGCGTATAAATGGCCATGATAAGATATGTACAGAAATATACATGGCAGAATTATTAGTAATAATCCCAAAGTAATACCAACTGAAATGTAGATTAAGAGTAGAATAAATATACAAATTATGATGTTTTTATACAACAGCAGTAAAACAATACCATATGCAACAATGTGGATGATTTTCATAACACAATATTGAACAAAAAAGTGGTATATACTGTATTATTCTATGTATATAAAATTATAAAATAAGAAAGAGTAATCTATAGATATGTGTTATACATCAGGATAATAGTTATCCTTTGAAGGGTAATTTCTGCTAAGGAATATGAAGGTGTTGATAATGCTTCCATTTTTTGATTTGGGTGCTAGTTACATAATACATTCATTTGTTTAAAAAATCATTAGCCTGACCAGGTGGTGGTGCAGTGGATAGAGCATCGGACTGGATGTGGAGGACCCAGGTTCGAGACCCCAAGTTTGCCAGCTTGAGCACGGGCTCATCTGGTTTGAGCAAAGCTCACCAGCTTGGACCCAAGGTCGCTGGCTCGAGCAAGGGGTTACTCAGTCTGCTGAAGGTCCATGGTCAAGGTACATATGAGAAAGCAATCAATGAACAACTAAAGTGTTGCAACAAAAAACTGATGATTGATGCTTCTCGTCTCTCTCTCTCTCAGTTCCTGTCTGTCTGTCCCTATCTGTCCCTCTCTCTGACTCTCTGTCTCTGTTAAAAAAAATCATTAAATTGAACAGTTGTACACATGTTACATTTTAATAAAATATATACTTTAAGAAAAGTTGCTGAAAAAAACACTTGTATGGCTTATTAAGTTATCTGGTAGAAAGATGAGCTAGAATAAAATTTTTAAAAAGATTAAAGTAAACCAAACCCAGACAAGAAGAAGAAATAAAAGGTATTCAAATTGAAAAGGAAAAAAGTAAAACTGTCATTATTTGCAGATGACATGATACTGTATATAGAGAACTGTATAGATTCCACCAAAAAACTACTAGAAGTCATTAATAAATTATGTAAAGTAGCAGGATACTAAATAAATACTCAGAAATTAGTTGCATTTTTATACATCAATAATGAACTATCAGAAAGAAAAACTAAGAAAACAATCCCATTTACAATTGTATCAAAATAAAAATACTTAGGAATAAATTTAACCAAGGATGTAAAAGACCTGTAGGTGGAAAATTATAAGACACTGAAGAAAGAAAACTCAAATAAGTGGAAGCATATACCAAGTTCATGAATAGTAAGAATTAAAATCATTAAAGTAACCATTCTACCCAAAGCAATCTATAGATTCAATGTGATACTTATCAAGATACCAATGGCATATTTTACAGAACTGGAAAAAAATATTCCAAAAATTTATATGAAACCACAAAAAAACCCGAATAGCCGCAGCAATCTTGAGAAAAAAAGAACAAAGTTGGAGGAATCATGCTACCTGATATCAAACTATACAATAAGACCACAGTAATCAAAACAGCATGGTACTATCATAAAACAGACATATAGATCAATGGAACAGAATAGAAAGCCCAAAAATAAACCCACACTTTTATAGTCAATTAATATTTGAGAAAGAAGTCAAGAACATCCAATGGGGTAAGGACAGTTTATTTAATAAATAGTGTTGAGAAGATTAGACAGATATATGCAACAACAACAAAAAAAATGAAACTAAACCACTTTCTTAAACCATGCACACAAATAAAGTCAAAATGGAAGACTTAAATGTAAGACTCAAAACCATAAAAATCTTAGATAATAACATAAGCAATGAAATGTCAGGCATTTCTTGAAGCAATCGTTTTTCTGATATATCTCCATGAACGAGAGAAACAAAAGAAAAACAAACCAATGGAACTACATCAAACTAAAATGTTTTTGCCCCGCAGAGGAAACCTTCAACAAAATGAGAGGACAACCCACTGCATGGGAGAACATATTTGCCAATGATACATCTAATAAGGGGTTAATATCCAAAATTTAAAAATAATTTATAAAACTCAACACCAAAAGAAAAGATCCCTTTTGCTATGTCTTGAAGAAGGCTGAGTGAGGATCAGAAAATCAATTAGCCCAGGCCCTGGCCGGTTGGCTCAGCGGTGGAGTGTCGGCCTGGCGTGCGGGGGACCCGGGTTCGATTCCCAGCCAGGGCACATAGGAGAGGAGCCCATTTGCTTCTCCATCCCCCCCTCCTTCCTCTCTCTGTCTCTCTCTTCCCCTCCCGCAGCCAGGGCTCCATTGGAGCAAAGATGGCCCGGGCGCTGGGGATGGCTCCTTGGCCTCTGCCCCAGGCGCTAGAGTGGCTCTGGTCCCGGCAGAGCGACACCCCGGAGGGGCAGAGCATCGCCCCCTGGTGGGCAGAGCGTCGCCCCTGGTGGGTGTGCCGGGTGGATCCCGGTCGGGTGCATGCGGGAGTCTGTCTGACTATCTCTCCCCGTTTCCAGCTTCAGAAAAAAAAAAAAAGAAAGAAAATCAATTAGCCCACACTCAGATAACTCTGAACGGACCCACTACAGATAGCTGTAAATTGCATTTTACACACATTGTCATTATCCGAATTTTCTATTCTGATGATCTATGCAGAGCATAAATTTCTTTCTGTTTCTGTGTTAACAGAAAAAGCATGAAGATTAGATGATCAGTATGGTAAACACAGACCAACCCAAAGGGGCCAACAGATACCAAACAAATACATTTTCAAATCCAAGCTAAGCCAGTGTGTAAAACTGAAAAAAAAAAAAAAAGTTTTCCCAAGTAAAACAAAAATACTTTGTGGACTATACTCCAACAATAGTATTTAACAGTATTTTAAATGACTTTGACATCAGCCATAAATAATTAGTGTAAGGCCGTAATTATACCAATAAGGTGGAAACCAAGATATTATCTGAATGAAGCAGTAATTAGAGCAGAAAGAATTTAAGAGATAATTGTCAGAAATCATGTCATTGGATTTACTAGACAAATGGTCATTGTTGAAGCTGAGTGGCTCTGGAGCTCCTAGTCTCCACTTTTTGTATCTTTGAACAGTGATAAGCATATGCCTCAATAAAAAATGATATTCTTTAAAAAGTGATAAGCAAACAAGCCAAGTGTGAACAAACCTAAATCAATTTTTCACTTCTCTAGAAGTAAAAATAAAGTTTTAAGTGATGAGTTATAGAAAAAAAAGTGAATAATACTGCAATGAATATTACTGGCCTTTACCACAAATGGAGTTTATATCCATTAGAAAACCTGCATTGGAAAAAAAAATCAAACCTAGTTGCTCCCCCCACCACCACCCACACACAAAAAAACCCCCAAAAAACTTGGCCTCAAACTTTTATGTGGGCCAAAGTTTTAAAAACCTAGGCGGGCTCCAAACATGTTTTCCTTTTTGAGTTTCCTGAACTTTGACTTGGCCCTTCCAGTAAGTTTTTGATTTGCCTCCACCTGGTAGCTGTCTGATCTCCGAGCGGCAGCCCTCAGCTTCCTGCCTGACTCCAGCTTGGTTCAGCTCTGCATGTGATCCCTGGTCCCCACCCCATGGACTGCCTTCATGTCCAGTCAATGGCTTCATCTCAGATTTTGCCTTCACATCAGCAGTCTCTAATTAGTGCAGAGTCTGAGTTGATGAAATCACTACTCAGATAAAAATATTAAGGAAGCTTTGTTCTGCAGACAATACTAGTTCTCTCTTTCTCCATTCTGGCTTTTATAAAGCTACCAGAAACAAAAAGCATGGAATCTCTATCACAGAAATAAAGATAGTAAAGCAAAGTTGTAAACTTAAATGCCCAAAGGGGACAAGCAGATGAAAATGACTTAATTTTTGTAAAATGTGTTTTCCTATTGAGAAAAAAACATATGCTCTTTTCTGTTTTTTCTAAAATTATACAGCTTTCAGTCTAAACTCGTAGTTCAGAGGAATTTGTGTTTACTACACATATGAAGAGTAACAATACAAATCAAATTATTAAAAGCAACTCCTCTTACAGCAGACGTGCACGGTCGTCAAGAGCAGGGCCCATGCCATGTCTACGATAGATCGCTGATACTGCGTCCACCTGTGTGATGCTGTGGAGGAATACAGACCTTGTGCAATAAAAGATAGAAGCGATATTTTTAGGTAAAATCTTCTGCTTGGTGAATTTTAATTCAAAAACTTAAAACACTATGAAAGTCAAATAAAAAGTGTTTGGGGTTGAATTTAGCCCATAGGTTGTCAGTTTGTAACTCCTCCTATGAACTAGTTGCCTATTCATTAAATTCATCCCTTCATTGAAGAAATTCCAGAGCAAAACTGGTGGTGAAAATAACTAGAACTTCTGGTGCTGGGTAAGTTTTGGACCAAACAAGGGAGAGTCATTGTCAATCACCTTTACTCAGAGTCAGGGACAGAAGGAGGTGTCGGTGGCTAAACCAATTCATTCATTTATTCATTTCCTCAATGAACAGTTATTGAGCAGCTGCTTTCCAGGTGTACTTCAATTTGGTGCAATTTGAATTTTTAATTATCTTCAAATGGGCAACAAAATGTAAAGCAAACTCACAAACCAAGAAAGCTTTTGGTCGAATAACCAGCCGGGACTTAAAATTCAGGAAGCATGACAGCTATCTGGGAAGTTTTTGGCATCAACTTTTATGGTGGTTACTCAGGGGTTTGTTGTGGGCTCCAGAAGGAAATTAAAAGCCTCTGGAGGCTGGCCTCTCAAACCCAAGTCTTGTCATTGCTCAATGCAAGTTTAAGATAAGAGAAGAGGCTCACCAGACACACACAGTTAGTAAGTTAATTCATGCAGAACAGTAATTGGAAGTGGAAATAGCAGTGAGGGCTAAGGTTCTAAAAGCTAAGGAGAGATTTCAGAGGAAAACTTGGTGTCTACCTGAATGATCCAGTTAGTCTACTTTCCAGTTTATTGTTGTTTTAAACAGAAAGGCACAAAGAATAAAATTCTGACATCTCGGTAGCCTTTTATTTTTCCCCTTAATAGGAGGAGAGTTAAGGTCACTACTCTTTCTCTTTCTCTCTCTTTTATTTTTGTCACTTTCTCTGGGTTCTAGTTTATCCTTACATCTACAGGACAATCTTAAATAAATACTATTTTCCTTTGCACAACATCACCCGAAGAACCCAAACAATTTTTCAAATGACAGCAATTACCCTTTTATGCAACATGATCAGTTCTCCAAACTACGGAGGGGCTTCCCAGAGAAGGTGCTGAAGCTGCCAGCTTAACCCATGCTGAGTGCAGGGCCGGAGTGGATCCATTCCTGGAACCAAACTGCGTCTTTCTGAACTTTGTTTACAGAATTCAATGTCTTTGCTTTTCGGTTCCAGCAAAGCTGTAATAAAGACACATGAACACATTCTTTAGCAATTCCAAGGTCAAGAGCATTAGGACAAAAGGGCCCTGTGGTTTGTTCCTTTTTATCAACAACTGTGCAGATGAAAAAGGATTGCTAAATTTCCCTGTATTAAGGTAATTTAAATCATCTCTGATTCAGGAAGAAAAGAAAAAAGAAAAGAAAGTAATCTTGGACAGGATTTTGTTTACCTAGCCCTCATCCTCCTAGAAATAAATGGAAATGCTGGCAAACGCTCCCTGTCTTCCCGTAACCTTCCCAGGCCCGTTCCTTTCTCCACACCTGCTTCTTCTAGTCGAAAGTCTGCTGATTTCTGGGCGTAGGATGCTGCCTTAGTGAACACAACATGTGGCTCCCTGCCGCCTAGATTTCTCAGCGGTAACATTCTCTAGAGAAAGATGGTCTGTAAGGGTCACCAGTGTGACGGAAAAATCCGAGATTTGGAGTCAGACAGAACTCTAGCTGGAGAAGTTCAACTCAAAAGCTTCCAGTTTCCTTATATGTTTAAAAGGGGCAAATACTTAGATCACATAGTTGCAATAAAAATTAAATTAAGTGAGGAATAGGAAATATCCAGAATGATACTTTGTGCAAAAATAGTTCCCAATAAAAAAGGTTGAATTTGAATTTCTAAGAAAACTGGAATCTTGAATATTGATTACAATGTTGTATATTATTCACAAAACTCCAAGAGAACAGGCAACCTGAATTATTTTTAAATATGTATATCTCATATCTTATTTTTAAAAATACTGAATGCTCTAGAATTTTACTAAAATAAGCATATGTTATTTTTCAAAATAGACACAGGCTCCAGGTTGTGCTGCAAGGAACACCATCACAGAACTCGGACACATTTTTCTTTCCAATGGAACACATATAAGTTTTGAGATTCTAAGTCCAACTATCCAGAGAATTAATATAAAAGTCAAAACAGGAGAATTTTTTTAGTTGAAGATCCTGTGTAGTTTTTTTTTAAATCCAAACACTATATAAATCTTAAAAAAATGATTGTATTTTAACTATTCATTTTGGTCTATTTGGTTCTATTTAATTAAAGGGTTATGGGGCGTGGCCAGGTTTGTTTTTTTTTTCCTCAGAATTAAGGGTCATTTTCTGTGGAAATCAAACCCCCTATTCTCTTGACAGACTGACGGTTTATACTATTCACCAAGACCCTGCAGCAAAAATTGCACACATGTATTTTATTGAAGAAAAAAATGTATTCACATATACCTGCAGAAAAGTGTGTACATCATAAGTGTACAGGTCAAATAAATTTTACAATCTGATCACACCCACGGAATGGGTACCCAAATAAAATAAAAAAAAAAAAAAAACAGAACAAACCAGCATCTCAGAAACCTCCTGGTGCCTCCTCCCCAGGGTAACCTGATAGCATAGAGAAGTGAGTTTCCCCAGTTTTTACATGGTATGTAAAGTGAGTTCAATAGTAGGTATTCTTTTTTGGTGCGGTTTCTAGCTCAACATATATTTCTGAAACTGATCCATGTTTTTGTATGTGTCTGTAGATAAATCAGTATTTCATTGTGTGCCTACATCACGATTTGTTTGCCTATTATGCCAATTTATATTTGGGAGTATTTTATCCCCAATTTTTGGCCTTTACAAATAGCGCTACAATGAGCACTCCAGTGCTTTTCTTTTGGTGAGCATATGTGTATATTTCTGTTGGTTATAGACCTAGAAATGGTATTTAAAATTTTTAAATAAGCATATCTCTGGCTTTAGTAGATGATGCCTAACAGTTATCCTAAATATGCTAAAATATACTCCTACCCACAGTATATGAGAATTCTGATTGGTCCACATTCTCAGCACTTACTTGGTATTGTCAGTCTTTTTCACCTTAGTTATTCCTCTGAATTTGTAGTGTTGTTATATGGAAAACATGTATTCTAAAACAAATTTATTTGTATAAAGAAAAGATATATTTTTCTGACTTTGAAGAAATATTGTCAGAGAAATAATTTTTAGGATTAGGAATCAAATTCCCACAGAGATGAGTTTGCTACATATTCTTCACAAAATACATAGAGCTTACAGTTTTTCAGACCAAGCCTCCTATGAATTGAAGCCACAATGAGCTGGTAAGCTTTCCATAAAAATCCTCTTCCTGACCAGAAGTGACACACCTAATGTCTGCTACAACCTTACAAATAGAGGTTGGTCATTTCTAAGGTTTGTGGTGGATGGATCACCACAAAACCATCAGGGCAATCAGAAAAACTCATTTTTTTCCCCAGTGGTACCTCTGTAACATTCATCATTTTATACTTGATATAAAAATCCCTTTTACTATGTTAGGATACTAGGTAAGCGTAGAATCTGGAGCCAGGCGGCTAAGATCTGACTCCTGGGTCTAGCTGTCTGAACTTGCCCAAGCTTCTTAGCCTCTCTGCATTCCAGTTTCCTTGTATGATACATAAAATATAGAAATAATAATACCTACTAAAAAGTGTTAACATGAAGATTAAATGTCAGTTAATGAGTTATATAAAAGGCCTTGGAGCGGTGCCTAGCACACGTAGGCATTATATAAATATTTGCTATTATTTCATAGTATTATGACATGAAACTATGCTCTATCACATACGACGATCCTCCGATAGTCCTTAACGTCTGTCATCGTATGTTGTCAGATTCTTCTTCCAGAGAAGTGCATGGGCAAAGGAGGAGAAGTTACAAGCCTGAGATCACACCAGGAGGAATGAATTACTGAGTCAAGCACACTGATTAGTATGACTTCTCGGATCTCTTGCATCTGTGAGACACTCTAACTCTGAGATGGAGCCAGAAATTGAGTCTTAGAATAAAAGATGTGGCTTAATATATGGGCTTGCTGACATTTTAATCTTGGGACTTCTTGACTATTTCATGAATGAAATAGACCACCTAACTAAATAAAAACCTATCCTAGGGCAACTTATCCAGAAGTTAACCGAGAAATAAACGTTAGTTTGGTTAAGCAATGGTATCTGTTAGGAGGTATTGTTGAAAATAATAGAAAACCAAACTCAACAATACCTGATGAAAAGGGAAATTTAGTGTCTGTGGATAATCAACTTTCAATATATTTTGGTCGGTGCTCTAACCTCGTTTCTCTGAAATTGTTGTTGCAGTGCTCTGCCCCATGCTCAAGATGGCTGCCAGCACAGTCGTGGCCACATGCTTTCTTGTTCACATCCAAAGACAGAGGGCATCCCTTCTCATGATCATTAAGCCCCAGTCCTGGGAAGAACCACGACTGAACCTACAAGATGGACTCTGAGGTAAGAGCTGTGGTAGGAAAGGCAGAAATTATCTGAATGATCTAATACAACCCGAGTGGACTCTGGAACTTGGCACAGGGTAAACCACACCAACATCTCAATGCTGCCATTTTTGATAAGCATGACATAAATATGGGAGTGGGTGGTGACAAATGGATGTTCACATTATCTGAAGTGGTCATAACATTAATTTGGATCTGAGAAACTGAGCAGGGGAAGGTTTGATGGAATCACATTATTAAAGGGCAAAAAGAAAAAAAAATGCCATAGAAACAAAAGGTGAAGAAACAGGTAAGAGTTGGAATCTCATAAAAATCATGCCTGAAGCCAGTTTTATTTAACCTGTTCATAAAATATTTTGGAGGAGAGAACCAAGATTGGAGATTTGTTGATTATTAACTGATTCACTTAGTCTTGTAGCAAAACAAAACACATAGATTGAAAATAAACTGTATGCACAAAAACTGCTAAATTGATAAGTGGGAAGAAAAATCACAGATTTGTTTCAAAAATGGTCAAAGGCTTTTATAGTTAAGTAAAAATAATTCAAACTGTTCAGAGTGTGCCAGACTCTTTCTAGGCTTTGTGCCTTTATACATGGATTTTCTTGTGTCCAGAATGCCCTCCTGCCCACACCTTTCCTCTTCAAACCCCCTTCTCCTGCCTTTAACACCCAATTTAAATGTTATCACTTATATGAAACCTAATTTGATTTTCTCAGGAAAAATAGCTACTTCAGCCTCTGTGTTTTATAGTAATCACTGTATGTATGTCTCTAACATGGTATTAACTAAACTGTATTGAGATTGTTTATATAATTGTCTTCACAGCCTAGATTTGCACTGTCTGACTACTAACCTAAGGTGACTAACTTTTTTACAATGAAAAGGACAAAAATAAATTGAAGAAAACAATATTGTAAATAAAAGAAACATTTTATTCATTGCAACAATAGAACACTATAATATGATAAATGCAAAATAAAAACATTTGTAATATTTTATATTGTAATTATGCTTATATGCCTATTAATTTTTAATAATAATTATAAGAAAAGGTACTCCTTTAGTTACAGATACGTCACATCACATGCAATGGATCGACTCTGCATCGATCGAATATGGACATTTACAGATTAGTCTTCCAATATCAAAAAGGAGGACATGAAGGAGGACACTTTTTGAGGGAGGACAGGACTTACCAAAGAAGGACTGTCCTGCCTAAAGGAGGACGATTGGTCACCTTATACTAACCACTTGAGGCTATTTAAGTTAAATTAACTAAAATTAAGTAAAATAAAAACTTTAGTTCTATAGTCATGTTAGTCACATTTCACATATTTGATAACCACTCATATCTAGTGACCATTGCATTGGACACCACAAATATACACCATATCCTTCATTACAGAATATTTTATTGAACAAAACTTCTAGACTGTAAGCTCCACAAGGGTGTTAGTAGTCTTTAATCATCTCTGTCTACATAGAGCTTTGCGCCACATCTTGTACATGACACAACCCTAAGGCATGGTTTATTGATTGTTTGATTGATGGTTAATGGACATAATACTAGTTAATATTATTAAATACTAATATGTTAGGTACTATAATAAGCACTTTACAGAAGCCATCTAATTCAATGTAAAGGCTATAATAACCATATAAGGTAAGTATTAGTTTTATTTCTATTTTATAGATAAGAAAATAAGCTCAGAAGCGATTGACAATAGTCTAAAAAAGTGAAAGACATTTTTATTTTGGAAAAATATCACCTGGGGGTGATAGAACTGTGGTCTATGAAAACCACAAAGAGCACGGACAATGTAAAGAGAACTGTTTCACTACATAAATCTTCAGGATGATGTCAACACTTCCCAGAACTTCAAAGAACTAGCCAAGGGCACTAGGAAAGAACTAAAAAAACCTGATGAAAAATGTGAATGATTCAGTTAAAACTAACCACATAATTAGATATACAACTCAAGACCTTGTCAAAGAGGACAGTTAGATACCTTTCAAAGATATAATAATTATTATTCATTTTGGACAAAACAAAAGACAGCCTGCCATAGTGGGTATATGTATAAGAAATCTACTATACTTAAGGGATAAAAAAATAAAGAAAGAAAAATTAAGTTAATAAATAATAAGTTGGTTTAAAAGTATAAATATATTCAAAAATTACCCTTAAGAAATTGGAAAGTCTGGAGGCATCCCTTGTTCTCATAGCTGGTCTACATTTAGGACTGGATGAACCAGAGCCTTGAACCATGGTTAACTTCCTTTGATTAACTACAGTTTGATTATATAGAAACAATATGAACCTAGTCACCTTACCTGTAAAATAATGGCTATAATACCTGCTCCATTGGTCTGCAAGGATTGAACATGAATATTACAAATGATTAAAGCAACACCTTTTTTCCGTCTTATAGGTGAAGAAAAAATGTAATGGTTTGTGTAGATAAGTTATACTTGACACTGAATAGAAATAATGTAGCTAAAGTCTTTTCTAAATTTGTCAGAAGAGACAAATAATTTGCACAAGGAGCAACTCCTTCAAATGGTCAGAGAAAGTAACTTCAGCGCCTGCCTGGAACTTGCAAATACTCAACTTTAGCCCAGATAGTCTCCAGATGACAGAAAGCTGATGAATTAGTGCAAATCCATTCCCAGCCTAACAAAGACTGACCTGTTTCTCATCAGCCATTATTTAACTGAAAGGGAATAATTCTTTTGACAGACTCATTAGTTTGAATTGACAAAATTTAGATTATTTAGGGTCCTAGTGGCCAGCCATGATGGTTACTTTAAAAACTTTTTATTTTGTATTGGTTTTGGGTATAGAGCTTAGTGCGTAGACAGACATAAGCTTTACATAGTGTCCCTCTCAATATTTCTGGTACCGCAACTGGCACTATATTCATAGTTACTGCAATAGTATTGACTATATTCCCTATGCTGTAATTGACATCCTCATGATTTTTTTATTTTTTATTTTTCTGAAGCTGGAAACGGGGAGGCAGTCAGACAGACTCCCACATGTGCCCCACCAGGATCCACCTGGCACACCCACCAGGGGGCGATGCTCTGCCCATTTGGGGCTTTACTCTGCTGCGACCAGAGCCAGTCTAGCACCTGAGGCAGAGGCCATGGAGCCATCCCCAGCGCCCGGGTCATCTTTGCTCCAGTGGAGCCTTGGCTGCGGGAGGGAAGAGAGAGAGAGAGGAAGGAGAGGGGGAGGAATAGAGAAGCAGATGGGCACTTCTCCTGTGTGCCCTAGCCGCGAATCGAACCCGGGTCTTCCACACGCCAGGCTGACGCTCTACCACTGAGCCAACTGGCCAGGGCCCCCATGATTATTTTGTGACTGCCTATTGGGCTTCTTAATCCCTTCACCACTTTTACCCAGTGCCCCAACTCTCCTTCTCTCCTGCAACACGTGTTTTCTCTCTGAACCTATGAGTCTGTTTAAATTTTGTTTATTTATTTTGTTCTTTAGATTCCACATATAAGTGAAATCCTAAGGTATTTGTCTTTCTCTGACTGGCTTATTTCACTTAGCATAGCAGTCTCCAGGTCCATCCATGATGTCACAAATGATAAGATTTCACTCTTTTTTATGACGCAATAATATTCCACTGTACATAGGTGCCACAGCCTTCTTATCCACTCATCTACTTATGAACACTTGGACTGCTTCCAAATCTTGGCTATTGTAAATAATACTCAAATGAACATGGCACTGCATTTATTCTTTTGTTAATATTTTGAGTTTCTTTGATAAATCCCCAGAAGTGGAATCACTGGATCATAAGGCAGATCCATTTTTAATTTTTAAAGGAAATTCCATTTTACTTGTCAACTTGGCTAGGTTATGGTACCCAGATTGTTGGCAAAACACTAGGTTTAGACATTGCTGTGAGGTATTTTGTAGATATATTGATAGTTAACATTTATAATCAGTTGACTTTAAGTAAGGAGAGTACCATCAATAATAGTGACAGGGAGATGACGTCAGAGTAATGGCGGGGTAGGAAGCGATACCGATAAATCTCCCCCAAAACTCAACAAGATCTTCAACCAGAAACAGAAAAACCTATACTTGGAGCTTCCAGATGCTTCGCAAGACACCCAAAGGTATGATTGAGTGAAAAATTGGCTAAATATATAACCAAACCCCGAAGGAAATAGGGAGTAAAAAATGCTCCGCCTTCCTCACTAACCTACACAGGGCGGCTTTCTCTGGTAACTGTGAATATAGAAACTGAGGCGGGCAAAGGGGGTGAATAAATCCAGGCTGCTGCGGCACAAACGGCCGAACCAGGCTGTGGCATAGAGATCCAAGCCAAGGAAAATCTGATCCTGTGGCAACCCGGGCAATACAAGCTAACACTCGCGCCAAACCCAAACAAAGAAAGACAAGCGGAGCGGCCATTTTACCCAGTCTCCTGGTCGGTGCGCAGTTAGTGGGCGAGAATTTCTTCCTAGGCCCCGAGAGTGGGTGCCCGTGTTGCCCCATGGAGAGGCAGGGTCAGAGGCCTTTCTGTGGGCCGAGGGCAGAGTCTCTGGGCAGCCCCAGCACCCTGGGAAAGCCACGCATGGGAGGGAGTGAGAACTAATTCCAACGGTGGAGATTTTCCGTGCTGGAGGGTGTTTCACTCAGAGGGAACCGCGGCCGGCCTCATATCCTGGTTTGCGCGCGCAGATAAGGAGTGAGCGATTCCTCCAAGTGCCTCGGCAGTGCGCGCCCGTGTTATCGCACAGAGGGGCAGAGTCAGGGGCCTTTGTGTGGGCCAAAGCGGAATCTCGAGCCGCCCCAACGCCTTGCAAAAGCCGCACACGGGGACGGAGCGAGACTCAATTCCAATGCTGCAACTTTTCCCTGCGGTTGGGGGTTTCACTCAGAGCGTGAGACTGCTGGCCGGATATCCTGGTCGCAGACAGTGAGTGAGAGTTTCCTCCAAGCGCCCCGGAAGTGGGCGCCCACTTGTGTTACCGGACAGAGTGGCAGAGCCAGAGGTCTTTGAGTGGGTGGAAAGCCCGCCTGATTATGCTAGCAGCTCTGACTGACTGAACCTTACCCAGAGCCCTGTGCTGAGTGGAAATAGAGTGGGGAGTTGCCAGCTCTTTGAGCCTCTTACTATCCAGGCAGAGGTAGCAGCAACCCCATAGCTGGATTATCAGGCTACTAATGAGGAAGGAAAGACTAGGAGAAAGGCTCCAGGAACACGGACTCTCTCACTGTCGGAGCCTATAAATGCTAATGAGCTTCGACTGCCAACGAGACTAAAGCACAATACATGACATTGCCTTAGAGACTTATCAACTGCAAACCTCTACCTGAGCATGCCAAAGGGGCAGAACCCGGGGTACAGAGTCACCGACCAGAAAGAGGGAGAGAAAAGAAAAAGCAAGAAGATAACCTCTCAAAATCAAGAATAATCTGCAGACTTTATAACCTATCCCATTTTATTATATTTGTTCGTTTGTTTCTCTTATCTTCATTCTTGATACTTTTTTTTCCTCCTCCAATTTGGCCGATTAACTCTCTACCAGTCTTACTCTCTCCTCTCCTATACTACACTACCCATAAGTGTTACATCTCCCATTATCTTTTCTCTTCTCTTCCTTTCTCTCTATGAGGGTTGTACTCCAAAACCCTTAACTCTCTCTCTCTCTCCTTTCTTTTTTCTTCTTTTAGTGGTTACCTCTTTTTTTCTCTCTCTCTCTTTCTTTTCTCCCTCTATATTAGTTTCTTCCTTTCTCCTTTATATCTCCTCTCATTCAAACCTCAATAACAAACAAATTATCTTATCTGGGATTCAAACCTATGTTTGTGGCATTTTGGGGGGTTTTTACTTCACCTTTTTAACTCACTAGCAGAGCTCTCATCCCTGGCTCTCCATATTATCTAGTTCTTGTTCCACTAAATACAATAGTAATTTTTAATTTGTCCCCCCATTTTTCCGTTTTCCTCTTATTCCTCTCATCATAACTCTTAGACAACCAACACCTAAAAGCAAATCATTTTATTCTTGACCCAAATTTTTTCCTTATTTGCTTTTTGTGGGTCCATACGCTCTTTTTTTTTTCCTTTTCTTTTTTTTCTTTTTTTTTTCTTTTTTTTTTTTTTGCCCCTTTATTACTTTTCCCCAATTCAGGCCCTCCATCACAGGCATTGTTTGTTATAATTCACAGTCCACCACAAAATTTTCTCAAGAAAGAGGGGAGAGGAGAGGAGAGAAAAAAAGGAGGGGGGGAATAATTTCCTTTTCTTTAATTTTTATTTTATTTTATTTTTCTTTATTTCATTATTAATTTTTTTAAAAAAAACAACTCTTTTCGATTTTTTATTTTTTTATTGTTATTTTTTTAACTTTTTATTCTTTATTAAATCTCATTAATACTATCAACAAAACCACCCTCAGATGCCATTAAGGAAGAGAAAATCGAATATCATGGATACAAAAGAAAGAGAGGTAACACAGCTAGATGAGGAAAAATCTATGGAGAAAAAAATTAATATATTGGAAAACTTGGAGCTAAATGACAGAGAATTCAAGATAGAAATCCTAAAAATCCTCCGAGATATACAAGAAAACACAGAAAGGCAATTTAGGGAGCTCAGAAAACAACTCAATGAACACAAAGAATATATTACCAAGGAAATTGAAACTATAATAACAAATCAAACAGAGATGAAAAACTCAATTCACGAGCTGAAAAACGAAGTAACAAGCTTAGCTAATAGAACAGGTCAGATAGAAGAGAGGATTAGTGAAATAGAAGACAAGCAACTTGAGGCACAACAGAGAGAAGAAGAAAGAGACTCAAAAATAAAAAAAAAATGAGATAGCCCTACAAGAATTATCTGACTCCATCAAAAAGAATAACATAAGAATAATAGGTATATCAGAGGGAGAAGAAAGAGAAAATGGAATGGAGAACATACTCAAACAAATAATAGATGAGAACTTCCCAAGCCTGTGGAAAGAACTAAAGCCTCAAGTTCAAGAAGCAAACAGAACTCCAAGTTTTCTTAACCCCAACAAACCTACTCCAAGGCATATCATAATGAAATTGACACAAACCAACAGCAAAGAAAAAATTCTCAAAGCAGCCAGGGAAAAGAAGAATACAACATATAAAGGAAGGCCCATTAGATTATCATCAGATTTCTCAGCAGAAACTCTACAAGCTAGAAGAGAGTGGACCCCAATATTTAAAGTCCTGAAAGAGAGGAACTTTCAGCCACGAATACTATACCCATCAAAGCTATCCTTCAAATACGAAGGAGAAATAAAAACATTCACAGATACAGAAAAGATGAGGGAATTTATCATCAGAAAACCACCACTCCAGGAATTACTAAAGGGGGTTCTCCAATCAGATACAAAGAACAAAAAAAAAACAGAGCCACAAGTAAAAGCTCCAAGAAGACACAATAAAACCAAATTTAAACTGTGACAACAACAAAAAGAAAGAGGGGGAGAAGATGGAGATTAACAGTAGCAAAGGACGATGGAGTGCAAAAGTACTCACAAAATAGTTCGCTACAATGAACAGGGTAGGGACCCTTTTCATTACTCAAAGGTAACCACCATTGAAAAAACCACCACAGAAGCACATGAGATAAAAAAGATAGCAACAGAGGAAAGATGTATGGAATACAACCAAATAAAAACAAAAGATAGAAAAACGAAAGAGAAGGATCAAACAAGACACAAAACTAACAGAAAGCAAGATATAAAATGGCAATAGGGAACTCACAAGTATCAATAATTACACTAAATGTAAACGGATTAAACTCACCAATAAAAAGGCACAGAGTAGCAGAATGGATTAAAAAAGAAAATCCAACTGTATGCTGCCTACAGGAAACTCATCTAAGTAACAAGGATAAAAACAAATTCAAAGTGAAAGGCTGGAAAACAATACTCCAAGCAAATAACATCCAAAAAAAAGCAGGTGTAGCAATACTCATATCGAATAATGCTGACTACAAGACAGGAAAAGTACTCAGAGACAAAAATGGCCATTTCATAATGGCTAAGGGGACACTGAATCAAGAAGACATAACAATTCTTAATATATATGCACCAAACCAAGGAGCACCAAAATATATAAGACAGCTACTTATTGATCTTAAAACAAAAACTGACAAAAATACAATCATACTTGGAGACCTCAATACACCGCTGACGGCTCTAGATCGGTAATCCAAACAGAGAATCAACAAAGACATAGTGGCCTTAAACAAAACACTAGAGCACCTGGATATGATAGACATCTACAGGACATTTCATCCCAAAGTGACTGAGTATACATTTTTCTCCAGTATACATGGATCATTCTCAAGAATTGACCATATGTTGGGCCACAAAAACAACATCAGCAAATTCAGAAAAATTGAAGTTGTACCAAGCATATTTTCTGATCATAAAGCCCTGAAACTAGAATTCAACTGCAAAAAAGAGGAAAAAAATCCCACAAAAATGTGGAAACTAAACAACATACTTTTAAAAAATGAATGGGTCAAAGAAGAAATAAGTGCAGAGATCAAAAGATATATACAGACTAATGAAAATGACAATACGACATATCAGAATCTATGGGATGCAGCAAAAGCAGTGATAAGAGGGAAGTTCATATCGCTTCAGGCATATATGAACAAACAAGAGAGAGCCCAAGTGAACCACTTAACTTCCCACCTTAAGGAACTAGAAAAGAAGAACAAAGACAACCCAAAACCAGCCGAAGAAAGGAGATAATAAAAATCAGAGCAGAAATAAATGAATTAGAGAACAGAAAAACTATAGAAAAAATTAATAGAACAAGGAGCTGGTTCTTTGAAAGATCAACAAAATTGACAAACCCTTGGCAAGACTTACCAAGGAAAAAAGAGAAAGAACTCATATAAACAAAATCCAAAATGAAAGAGGAGAAATCACCACGGACACCGTAGATATACAAAGAATTATTGTAGAATACTATGAAAAACTTTATGCCACTAAATTCAACAACCTAGAAGAAATGGATAAATTCCTAGAAAAATACAACCTTCCTAGACTGAGTCAAGAAGAAGCAGAAAGTCTAAATAGACCTATCAGTAGAGAGGAAATAGAAAAAACCATTAAAAACTCCCCAATAATAAAAGTCCAGGCCCTGACGGCTATACCAGCGAATTTTATCAAACATTCAAAGAAGACTTGGTTCCTATTCTACTCAAAGTCTTCCAAAAAATTGAAGAAGAAGCAATACTTCCAAACACATTTTATGAGGCCAACATAACCCTCATACCAAAACCAGGCAAGGATGGCACAAAAAAAGAAAACTACAGACCAATATCTCTAATGAATACAGATGCTAAAATACTAAACAAAATACTAGCAAATTGAATACAACAACATATTAAAAAAATAATACATCATGATCAAGTGGGATTCATCCCAGAATCTCAAGGATGGTTCAACATACGTAAAACGGTTAATGTAATACACCATATCAACAAAACAAAGAACAAAAACCACATGATCTTATCAATAGACGCAGAAAAGGTTTTCGATAAAATACAACACAATTTTATGTTTAAGACTCTCAACAAAATGGGTATAGAAGGAAAATATCTCAACATGATAAAGGCCATATATGATAAACCATCAGCTAACATCATATTAAATGGCACTAAACTGAAGGCTTTCCCCCTTAAATCAGGAACAAGACAGGGTTGTCCACTCTCTCCACTCTTATTTAATGTGGTACTAGAGGTTCTAGCCAGAGCAATCAGACAAGACAAAGAAATAAAAGGCATCCATATCGAAAAGAAGAAGTAAAGGTATCACTTTTTGCAGATGATATGATCCTATACATCAAAAACCCCAAAGAATCCACAAAAAGACTACTAGAAACAATAAGCCAATACAGTAAGGTCGCAGGATACAAAATTAACATACAGAAGTCAATAGCCTTTCTATATGCCAACAATGAAACAACTGAGAAGGAACTCAAAAGAATAATCCCCTTCACGATTGCAACAACAACAAAAAAAAATACTTAGGAATAAACATAACAAAGAATGTAAAGGACTTATGTAATGAAAACTATAAACCATTGTTAAGGGAAATCGAAAAAGATATAATGAGATGGAAGAATATACCTTGTTCTTGGCTAGGAAGAATAAATATAATCAAGATGGCTATATTACCCAAAGCAATATACAAATTTAATGCAATTCCCGTCAAACTTCCAATGACATTTTTTAAAGAAATAGAGCAAAAAATCATCAGATTTATATGGAACTATAAAGAACCCCGAATAGCCAAAGCAATCCTAAAGCAAAAGAATGAAGCTGGGGGCATAACAATACCTGACTTCAAACTCTATTATAGGGCCACGACAATCAAAACAGCATGGTATTGGCAGAAAAATAGACACTCAGACCAATGGAACAGAATAGAAAGTCCAGAAATAAAACCACATATATATAGTCAAATAATTTTTGATAAAGGGGCCAACAACACACAATGGAGAAAAGAAAGCCTCTTCAATAAATGGTGCTGGGAAAACTGGAAAGCCACATGCAAAAGAATGAAACTGGACTACAGTCTCTCCCCCTGTACAAAAATTAACTCAAAATGGATCAAAGATCTAAACATAAGACCTGAGACAATTAAGTACATAGAAGAAGACATAGGTACTCAACTCATGGACCTGGGTTTTAAAGAGCATTTTATGAATTTGACTCCAATGGCAAGAGAAGTGAAGGCGAAAAATAATGAATGGGACTACATCAGACTAAGAAGTTTTTGCTCAGCAAGAGAAACTGATAACAAAATAAACAGAAAGCCAACTAAATGGGAAATGATATTTTCAAACAACAGCTCAGATAAGGGCCTAATATCCAAATATACAAAGAACTCATAAAACTCAACAACAAACAAACAAACAATCCAATAAAAAAATGGGAAGAGGATATGAATAGACACTTCTCCCAGGAAGAAATACAAATGGCCAACAGATATATGAAAAGATGCTCATCTTCTTTAGCTATTAGAGAAATGCAAATCAAAACGGCAATGAGATACCACCTCACACCTGTTCGATTAGCTGTTATTAGCAAGTCAGGTAATAGCAAATGTTGGAGAGGCTGTGGAGAAAAAGGAACCCTCATACACTGTTGGTGGGAATGTAAAGTAGTACAACCATTATGGAAGAAAGTATGGTGGTTCCTCAAAAAACTGAAAATAGAACTACCTTATGACCCAGCAATCCCTCTACTGGGTATATATCCCCAAACTCAGAAACATTGATACGTAAAGACACATGCAGCCCCATGTTTATTGCAGCATTGTTCACAGTGGCCAGGACATGGAAACAACCAAAAAGCCCATCAATAGATGACTGGATAAAGAAGATGTGGCACATATACACTATGGAATACTACTCAGCCATAAGAAATGATGACTCGGAACATTTACAGCAAAATGGTGGGATCTTGATAACATGATACGAAGCGAAATAAGTAAATCAGAAAAAAACAGGAACTGTATTATTCCATACATAGGTGGGACATAATAGTGAAACTAAGAGACATTGATAAGAGTGTGGTGGTTACGGGGGGAGGGGGAATGGGAGAGGGATAGGGGGTGGGGAGGGGCACAAAGAAAACAAGATAGAAGGTGACAGAGGACAATCTGACTTTGGGTGGTGGGTATGCAACATAATTGAACGACAAGATAACCTGGACTTGTTATCTTTGAATATATGTATCCTGATTTATTGATGTCACCCCATTAAAAAAATAAAATTATAAAAAAAAAAATAATAATAATAATAGTGACAGACCTTATCTAAACATCTGAAGATTTTAAGAGCAAAAACTGAGGTTTCCTATAGAAGGAATTGAGCCTCAAGATAGTAGCATAGAGGCCCTGCCTGGCTGGTTGGCTCAGTGTAAAGCATTGGCCTGATGTGTGGATGTCCCAGGTTCAATTCCTGGTCAGAGCACATAGGAGAATCACCCATCTGCTTCTCCACTCCTCCCCCTCTCGCTTCTCTCTCTCTCTCTCTCTTACTCACTCTCTCTTTCTCTCACTCTCTCTCTCTCTCTCTTTCTCTTTCCCCCTCCTACAGCAATGGCTTGATTGAACCAAGTTGCCCCAGGGCACTGAGGATGGCTGCGTGGCCTCGCCTCAGACCCCAAGAAGAGCTCAGTTGCTGAGCAACAGAGCAGTACCCCAGATGGGCAGAGCATCACCCCCTAGTGGGCTGGTTGGGTGGATCCTGGTCAGGGCTCATGCGGGAGTCTGTCTTTGCCTCCCCTCCTATTCCTGACTAAAAAAATTAAAAAAAAAAAAAAAAAGATTATAGCATAGAAATCTTACCTGAGTTTCCAGACTGCCAGTCTGATCTATGGATTTCAGATTTAAGACTATAACTTCACCTCTTGCCTGAGTTTCTATCCACCAGACCTACAGATTTCAGACTTGCCAGTCCCCACCCCACAATTCCATAAGCCAGTTCCTTAAAATCCTCCTCCCCCATACACCCACATGCTCTCCTGTTTCTTTGAGGAATTCTGACTAATACACCAAGTTATCAATACTAACAGCGCCCACACACAAAGCAGATCTTTTCAAACACAAGTTATCAATACTAACAGTGCCCACACACAAAGCAGATCCTTTCAAACACATCTGAAGTCTTAGGATGCACAAATAATAGGACCTCATTTTGGGAAACTCAATACATCACTTGCAATTTATAAGCTCATTGATGGTAAGTTTGCTGAATGAGACTGAAAATACTACCACTTCCGTATGAGGCTGTTTCAGGCTGTGATTAAGCAGATCAACACAGTGTTTTTAGAGTTGAGTTACTTAACTGATTCATTTATTGCAGCAATTGGAAGACCAGCTGTAGACATTATCTAACATTGCTGCTTAAACAGCTGCACTACCGCAATGGTTATATTCAGACCAGATTGCTTACATTTTAGTCTCAGTTATAAAACATTTTTAAGCTTTCAATTTGTATTAAGACAACATTGACGTTATTTAGTGTCTCAGCCCCCAGAACCTATTGCAGGCCCACATTCAATTTAAGGTAAAAAGTCTTTAATTACTATATAAGGAATAACCATGTTGAGTATGGAAATTGTTCACATTTTGTAGCCAAATTTCCATGAAAATCATGAATAATATATTATAAAAGCAACAAGTAAATTCCAATAGTTGTTTATCAAACCAGTATGAAAATTTTGTTCTGAAGGCATCCTTCATCTGTCTTTGCAGCTGTTGTTACATAGTGAGTAATTCATGGCCAGACCCCTTTGGGCCACTGCTCCTTCTGTCTTTTCTCTCTTTTCTCATCTTTTCCCCCCACTGACTCTCCTACCAACCTCTCATAACCTTTCTCATTTTTAACATATGGGATGGGTCCTTCTTAATAGCATTTTTTAAAGCAAATTAAAATAAAAAGCTATACATATTTCGAATAACACAGCATATTGTGAACTGTCCACTCTGTTCAAGAAATGGCATGTTAGCTATAATATGTTTTCATTAATAGGCTGTCTGTCCTTCACAGTTGGAATGAGAGCTAGGGCTCTGGTTAACACGTAAGCTCCTATGTGAATGAAGAGTTGTTATTTCTTACTATATATTTAATGGATATTTGAATTTTTTTCCCTGCAATTCAAATACAAATGTAATATGCATTTTAATGACTGTACTGCAAACATTTGTACATTTATCAACATTCACAAGTCCCTCTAGAACATTTTATGAGCCAGGTAATGCTCATTACACCTGTGATATTCCAGTTACAATACCTTTCTGAATGGAGGGACAATCCCAGTATAAGGTTGTGGGAGGCACTAGCACCTATAGGAAAAAAACAAAGCTTGGAAGGATATTGTGGCTTTTTTAAAGTAGGTGTTTTTTAACTCATAAGGGAGAATATAGAACAAACCTGAAGGGCTAATGCAAATGTGGACCATTTGAATTTATCATATATGAACATAATGTTATTCCAAGTGGTAGAGAGCTCCAAGCTAGGTTAGTTAGAAGAGGTTCTGAGCCTGGGGTCATAGTTAAAAGAACCAGTAAAATCATAGTAAAAAAACAAAGAGTAAGAAATGAAGGAGGAAGTAGCCCATTTTCCTAAATGGCTCTTTCGAGAAGGCTTCCTATGGCTGTTTTGATATCATCCTTCAAATGCCAGGACCTCATTGACCTTCCAATCCAACTGACTCCCCCGCCCCTTCTTCCACTGATCTTTGTCTTGCTACATTGTTTCTGTCAGCCACGCACTTATGGCAATGTGAAATTATTACTTACATGTCTTTTACTTAGGCTTCATCACTGGTCTGGGAGCTCTGGGAAGGCAATAATCTTGTTAATCATTTTTGTTGCTATAATCCACAGAGCAGTGCCCAGCACATTCCTGTTGGGTGATGGATTAATAAATGAAAAGCTGGAAGAACTAATTTGCTTCTAGGGAGAAGCAACAGAGTATAGTGAATGAGATTTGTACTCAAATTTTGACTCCACTACGCACTCATTATATGTGGTCAAATGTCTTAATTTCTCTAATGCTCCATTGCCTCATTGAGGAATTGGGTAGTATTTTCTATTCTTTTTAGTGGTTGTGAAGATAAAAGAGTTATATTATGTGAACTCATTAGCATAACACTTGTATTAGTTATCTGTTGCTGTGGAACAAATTACCCCAAACCATAATGTAAGGTATTTTTCCCCACCCAGAAGGAAGGAAGGGGCTGGAGCCACGAAGTGTGGAATAACAAAAGGCTTTATGAGTACAGAGCGCACATCCTGCCCAGCGAGGTTCCCTGGCCCCGAGGAAAGATGGAGGCCAGGGAAGTCGCAAGTGGTGACCCGTGTGGGAGATATTTAAAAGGTCCCTAGGGTGGTCGAGCTAATATGACTGGTGAAATCTGACCGGCTGGCAGACAGTCGCTTTTTTCCAAAGGGTTCCTGGGAAGTTTCTTTTGGCGCACTTGGTTGTGGGCGGTCCTAGCCAAAGTTTGCGGGTCTGACCTTTCCCCATTATCCACCGACCTTACACATAACATCTAGAAACAAGGAACACTTACCAGTTCTGTGGAGCAGGAATCTGGAGGGAGCTACACTGGGTCTGACAAGGCTGCCATGAAGGGGTCAGTCGAGGCTGCAGTCTTCCCTGGGCTCATTTTAGGAGAATTCGTGTCCAAGGTCACACACGTGGCTGTTGCAGGCCACAGAAGATTCACTTCCAAGCTTTCACGCGAGCCTCTCTAAAGGCTGTCTCCCAGGATGGCAGCTGGCTGCCCCCAGAATAAGCAATGCAATAGACAGCTCAGGAGAGAAAGCTCAGGACAAGTCACATCTTTTTATAACATAATCTCAGAAGTGACATTTCATCACTTTAGCCGTATCCTGTGTGTTAGACGGGGCTTACTGGATCCTCTCTCACTCAAGAAGAGGAGATTACATAAGGGAATAAATATGAGGAGACAGGGATCAGTAGGGTCAATTTAGAGGCTGCCTGTCACAACACCTGAATATGGCGGTGACAACATAGACATAGCTAACATTTAATGTGGTTTACTACCTGCCAGGAAAAAGTACTTTGTACGTATTATCCATTTAATTGTCACACAGTATTGTGAGGGAGATACAATCAGTAGTCTCATTGACTGGTTGAGGAAACTAAGGCAAAGAGGTTAAGAAACCCCATGAAAGTTCCACAGTTAGTGTGGAATATCCTTAGGTTTCAAAACACAATAATCTGATCCCAGAACCATTGCTTTAACCTCAGGCTAAACTTCCTCTCACAGAAGAGTTCAGTAAATGGTAGCTGGGGTCTCAACTCAATGCAAGGACAACAAGTGTTGCACAATATTCAAAGAGCAGAAAAGGGAGCAAGAGCCCAGGATTTGGGTAACTGTGAAAGAAGCTGAAATTTCACATCCAAGAGAAAACACAGCAATTTCCTATAGGTTAAATCCAGAGATTAAGGCCATAAGGGGAACATCTTGGTGGTTACAAAACATGGCTCTGACTCAAAAAAAAAAGAGCTTTGCGAAAGATAACATCATGGCCTTACACTATGGGACAGCTTCTTAGGCATGAATGCTGGGCAAGATTTGTAATCTTAAATATTCGCCACAATACTGTAGCGTGATTTTTCTTCAGGGTAAAAGTTTTGGCCTGGGACTCCCAGACTTAGTTATGGTTTTTGGCTAGAGAAAATAAGAAAAGGGCATTTAACAAAATGACACGTTCCCTTTTATCCGATTCTCTAGATTTTAAAATACTATTTCAAAAAATGACCCATGACTTACGAGCCAAGTTTGTATCACATCCCAGAAAGGAAATAACTGCTCTGCACATGACAGCTGGCAAACAGTCCCCTAAACTTGGAGCTTGGGAAACACTTGTTATGGGTCTAGCGAACATGGGTTATTAATGAGTGAAATGGCAGCCTATCTCTTCTAGGCTAAACACATGGTCAGCACATTTGGTTAAAGGACAGGAAACGACAGATACAGGTAATTTCATTTGGACTCATGCTTGCTACTTACATCCAAAAAGGGTTTCAAAGGAAGCCACAGCTGGTGTTCACATAACCATCCAAGAGCGCTAGCAAAGCCAAAAAGACAGTTATATGAGTCAGTGCGTTTTTCAAGGATAAAGAGAAAATTGATTTCCTGACCACTCTCTAACATTGGACCAGAATATGGACTGGGGAAGTATGAATAACACGTAACAGGTTATTTTCTTCAAAGAGTATGACTCACTTTAAGGAATACAGTGTGAATATTTAAAATTGAAGAATGAATTACTTTGAGGGTGACTATATTGCATTCATGAGTGTTGCTTAATTTCAGAAAGGATTCTGTTCAAACTTCAGAGTTTCTGTTTTAAGTTTGCTTGGAATGAAGGCATAACAAATTTTTGAGACCCCTGGCCAGTTGGCTCAGTGGTAGAGTACCAGCCTGGCGTATGGAACTCCCAGGTTTGATTCCTGGTCAGGGAACATAGGAGAAGCAACCATCTGCTTCTTCACTCCTCCCTTTCCTTCCTCTCTCTCTCTCTCTCTCTCTCTCTCTCTCCCTCTCTCTCTCCCTCTCCCTCTCCCTCTCCCTCTCCCTCTCCCTCTCCCTCTCCCTCTCCCTCTCCCTCTCTTTCTCTCCCCCTCCAGCAGACATGGCTCATTCGAGCAGGTAGGTACTGGATGCTAAGGATGGCACCATGGCCTCACCTCAGGAGCTGGAATGGTTCAGTTGCTGAGCAACAGAGCAAGGGCCCCAAATGGGCAAAGCATTGCCCCCCAGTGGGCTTGTGGGGTGAATCCCAGTCAGACAAATATGCAGGAGTCTCTCTCTCTCTGCCTCCCCACCTCTCACTTGGCAAAGAAAACAAGGGAAAAATTTTTTTGAAACTAGAGAGGACACCACTGGTCAGAGTCAATCTGAGAAGTGCTGTTTGGGGAATATGGACCAGAAAATGAGGTCACCTTGCTGCTAGTAAAATACTATTATGTACTTGACAATGTTTCTGATGGGGCAGAAATAAGGGAGGGACAAAGAGTAGGCTAGATGAACCGTGGAATTTACTTCTTTCCCGAACTAGTGGTTGTGGTTTGCAAGAAAGATGCACCAGAAAATCCTGTTTCCGGAGTCCCTGGGTTGTATTTATTGAACGTCCTCATCCTAAAGCAGTTCAGATGAAGCTCTTTATATCTGAAGAGAGACTATTAGATCACTAGTTCATACTTCACCACCTGAGTCAGTATGAAACATCCAAATATAAACTCTTTGAGGGCAAAGTCCAGTTTACATCATCTTTGTATTTCTCACTCTGTCCAAGGTGCTCAGTGAGTTTCTGTGAACATTTTTTTGAGAATTTTTATGAGAGTTTATCTGAGCCAAACTTATAACATGTCTGGGAGCAAAATCTCAAATGCTCTTGCTATGAATATTGAATGGCAATTAATAAGAGTCCCTAGTATGTCGGCTGTAAAGGTTCAGATCAGCACATCAACCTATACCCTCCACCTCTTACAACCTGGGCTGATGGTATCCTCATACAGGGCTCTGAAGCATCCAGAGAAGGGCATTCTGGAGCCCTGGGTGATTCAGAAAAACATGTATCTATCCAGCGGTAGAGTGTCGGCCTGGTGTGCAGAGGTCCCAGATTCGATTCCCCACCAGGGCGCATAGGAGAAGCGCCCATTTGCTTCTCCACCCCCCCTTCCTCTCTCTCTCTTCCCCTCCCGCAGCCAAGGCTCCATTGGAGCAAAGATGGCCCGGGCACTGGGGATGGCACCTTGGCCTCTGCCCCAGGCGCTAGAGTGGCTCTGGTCGCGGCAGAGCGATGCCCCGGAGGGGCAGAGCATCGCCCCCTGGTGGGCAGAGCGTCGCCCCTGGTGGGCCTGCCGGGTGGATCCCGGTCAGGCACATGCGGGAGTCTGTCTGACTGTCTCTCCCCATTTCCAGCTTCAGAAAAATACAAAAAAAAAAAGAAAAAGAAAAAGAAAAACATGTATCTATCAGTTAATTAATGTGTTTATTGAGCACCTTCATGTTAGGCCCTGTCCCACATGCTTAGGATCAAAAAATAAACAAAACATAACACCTTCCCAAAAAGGACATCTTTTTTTTTTTATTCAATTTATAAAATTTCTGTGTGTATTTTACTGACCAGAAATACATCTGTTACCCATAGCTACATGCATTTATAGTCAAACAAACAAACAAAAAACACTCAAATATCACTTTGCAAATGAAGTATAACACACATAAATAGTTAGCAGCAGCACAACTGTAACAATAAATACAGACACTTTTCAAAAAAGGCTCTAGGACTAAAGACTGGAGTTCTAGATCTATTTTCTCACTTGCTAGGCACATCAACTTGGACAAGTCATCTGTCAAATGGGTAAATAAAAATTGCCTCACATTATGTAGTCTCAGCACTCAGTCTACAATAAATAAACAATAAAAAAACTTCTTAACTAAATCACTGAATAGTTACATCATCTGCATTACAAAATGTCTTTATTCATTCAACAAATACTTTTTTTTTGAGAAAGAGAAAAAAAAGTACCAACTGTTGCTACACTTCCTATGGCATTGATTGCTTCTCAAATGTGTCCTGACTGGGGCTCGAACCGGTGACCTCGGGATCGAACTTGCAACCTCAGGATCAAACTAGTGACCTTGGTGCTTCAGTATAACACTCTATCCACTACACCACCAGCCAGGGCTCCAACAAATACTTTTTTTTTTTTTTTTGTATTTTTCTGAAGCTGGAAACAGGGAGAGACAGTCAGACAGACTCCCGCATGCGCCCGACCGGGATCCACCCGGCACACCCACCAGGGGGCGATGCTCTACCCATCTGGGGTGTCGCTCTGTCGCGACCAGAGCCACTCTAGCGCCTGGGCAGAGGCCAAGGAGACATCCCCAGCACCCAGGCCATCTTTTGCTCCAATGGAGCCTCGGCTGTGGGAGGGGAAGAGAGAGACAGAGAGGAAGGAGAGGGGGAGGGATGGAGAAGCAGATGGGTGCCTCTCCTGTGTGCCCTGGCCGGGAATTGAACCCAGGACTTCTGCATGCCAGGCCGACACTCCTCCAGTGAGCCAACCGGCCAGGACCTTAAGTAACTATTATATGCCAGACCCTGTGCTGTGCACTGTGCATCGGTAAACAGACACAGACTCTCTTTGGAGAGAGGCAAATTATGAGATTATTTCAGAAATCTTGATAATACCTGGAGGATTATCATTTTTAAAAAAAAACAAAACAACTCTGGCCCTGGGTGACTGGCTGGCTTCGTGGATAGAACGTCAGCCTGACATTGGGGCACATGCGGAAGTCTGTTTCACTTTCTCCCCATCTTTCACTTAAAACAAAATAAAAGAAAAATTTAAAAAAAAAAACTCTAAATAACATGCAGTCTGGCCCTAGAGCTACTTCATCATTTTCCTTCATGAGTGGGAAATTGTGAGTTCTACAATTTCAGGAAATGATCTCATTTTTATCTACAATGACTTTACTTCTCCTTTTCTTTCAATCCTCTTTGTATCTTCTGTATATGTTTATGTTCAAGCCATCCATCTGCATTAGAATAGTTCTTTTCAAGAAAACATTCAAATATATTTTACATTCAGTCTAGTTCAGGCAACAAACTGACCGTCGCAGCAGTGGGCTCAGGCCCAGTCCTGGACATCCCTTAGATACTGGATTAGATCTTGGGGTGGGGAATACAATACTAGCAAGCTGATGGGAGGGTTCAGGCTTGAGACAGCACCTACCTACCCAAGTTAGAAGATAGTATTTCAACATTGCCACAAATGACACCGTCATGCCAAATAAAGCACCTGCATAGCTAGGCTCAGGCTACTGAGAGCCCCAGGCAGTGCTAAGTGTTAGGAACATTTACTCTGCTTCTCTACAGACTGCAATATGAAACTGATCACCATTATCACCCACATTTTAAAGCAGTCGTGTGTGGACTTGTATACAAGCTCTTAACTTTTTGTTAAAATGGCAACATCTAGTTTGTGTCATACGTGAAATTGGGAAGAAATACAGACTCTGCTATTTTCCTGGAAACTGTGGTTTAAACATTTTATGCCTACTTTTGTATTAGCTTCACCCAGGGACCAAGTCACACGGATTTCCCCAAATGGCAAGTCATGTGCTACAAGTTTTAAGAAGCTGACATTTCAGTTGCCGTTATATCTTATTTATGTAAATAGTTATTTATTTAAAAAAATAGTTTTAGTTGCTTCTAGATATTTGGAGTAGGAGGAAGAATTAAAAAGAGCAGAGAATAACTGCTTGACTTCAGTTCAAAGTCCAGAGAGGAGGCTCAGTTTGCGCTAAGGGGTTTGGGGGTACCTGGAGAGAACAAAAGGCTCAAGTGGAGGGGCCCCTGGAGGGTGCTTGTTCTTGAGACTTAGAGAAAAGACAAGGGCCAAAGGCAATAATGCCCCTTCATGCAGATATTCTTGGGGATACTGTTTCCCCATTTCCTAGCATAACACCTATCATAGAGGAGGCATCCAGAGAACACCATTCTTGAATAGATTAAGACATTCATAAATATACTCTCAATAGAGTCTAGATGTAACTTTCTACAGTCTGACATTTCCATGAAGTAACCTCAGTTTCCCGAGTGATTTCACAACTAAAGTCCATTGCCTTTATCAAGTTTTATCTCTCACTTCATGGCCATTTTCAAAATAAATTTTTAGTTGACAATCCTTACATAGAAAATAGTAAGAGAAAAAATTGGATTTATTCTTTCTTTTTTTTTAGCAAACATTTTTTTTCTTTTTCTTTTTTTCCAGCAAACATCATGTGAAACACCTTGTTGTTGCCAGGGATACAACTGAGAACAAGATGGAATCAGTTTGTGCCTCAACAGAACCTACTTTCATTCTTTTTCTTAAAAGGAGCAATTTCTTAATTGAATTTTTTATTTTTTAAATTATTTTTATATATTTATTCATTTTAGAGAAGAGAGACACAGAGAGAGAGAGAAAGAGAAAGAGAGATAGAAGGGGGGAGGAGCAGGAATCATCAACTCCCATATGTGCCTTGAACAGGCAAGCCCAGGGTTTTGAACCAGTGAGCTCAGCGTTCCAGGTTGACACTTGATCCACTGCGCCACCACAGGTCAGTCCCAGACCTACTTTCTATTGGAGACATAAGCTGCTCAGATTGTCACATGGGTCAGACTCTCCAGAGCCAAGTGGGTCTCTCCAGAATATTATTCAAAACTTTAATTACTACATGTCAAGTGCAGTCACTTTTCTGGCTGAAAATTATAGAAATCAAGGTCATGAATGCTAAAGTTATACTGCATACACATCTAAGCAGTTAGTACATTGAAAGCATCTAGGTAGATGGCCTTCTGTTTTCTTAGATTCAGGGTTATTTCCTTATATTGGGGAGGTGCTTTATATGCATCTTAACTTTTTAGCCCATAAGAAATGATTTAGAGCTTATAATTTTTCTATAATAACAATTGAAAAAGAACCCAAAAGCTCAGACAACTAAACTATATTCAGTAAAGTATGTGTTAGGACTTATATTTTCCAAGAGGACATAAGTTTGCATTGTTTGTACCACACTCTAAGATTCAGTTTTCCGTGTAAACAATAGCTAACATGTGAAAGTCAGCTCCCGGGTGTGGTTCATGGCCTGACAGATGGTCAAGAAGCTGCTTACGTTGGGCTAGGAAATGACTGTGGTGGGTCTGGAACTACTGTGGAATCTCTTCCTGAGCCCACGTCAGGGCTGGCCTGGTCTGGCCCATGGAACTTCCTGTCTGCACAACACACAAAGAGGAATGGCCTTGGGCCTGACCAGATCAAGCAAATAAAAACCATTTATTACAACACAAAACTGTTCATGATATGATTAAAATGAAAAGGACATCCAAGATCAAAAAGCTGGGAACTTTGAAACATTGAAACAAACAAAAAAAAGGTGGAGATTTGAGAGAACAATAGAAAGTCAATAATTCAATATCGGAACCAGGAAGCCACCCAGAAAGAGAGGCACAGTGCCTCCATGCAGAGCTGGAAGTACAAAGGTCCAAGATCAGGTTTGTGAACACCAAGGATTTAAAAAAATGCTTGTGCCCTGACACAAAATGGCAGACATCGATAGTACAGAGAAACAGGGGAAACAAGCTAGAAAACCACTGAGCTCATTTATGTGGATAACTTGACCAGCTCTGGGGAAAAGTCTGCATTTCAGGTCTCATTCTTGGTTGCCAAACCTCGAAGCTGTATCTTCTCCCCTTCCTGAGGCACAGTATACCCTCTGTCATCATGAAGAGAAAATTCTTAACCAATTTTTGTCCCTTTATTTGAACTCCTGAATATAATTTGAAATAGTAGTAAAAGGACAGAATAATCTAAACAATTGTAGCTGTGCATCCATGGGATGGAGAGGAATAGTGCTTTCAATTATTCAGATATTTAAACAGTAGATCATAGAATTTTGTCTCCATGCCAAGGAAACAATGAGATGATTTGGTGCATTTTCCATTTGTCCTCCGCATGAGTGGAATCACATAAGCATTTGAGCACATTAACCAAATTCTCTTTTAAATATAGAAAGATCTACTCTCAAAATCAAGATTCCCAAGATGTCTAATCTCTAAACTTCACTTAATTTCCAAGTATCCAAGGAGAATTCTTCTCTAAATAAACTTTTCAAAAAAATGTATCTTTTTTAAAGTGAGAGGAGGGGAGATAAACAGAATCCTGCATGTGCTGTGACATGATCCACCCAGCAACCCCCATTTGTGGTCAATGCTCGATGCTAGAATCAACTGAGGATGCTGGAATCAATCGAACCTCTGGTTGCGAGAGGAAGAGAACCAGATGGTCGACTTCTCATGTGTGTCCCGACCCAGGATCAAACCCGGAATGTCCACACACTGAGCCAACACTGTATTCACTGAGCCAACTGGCCAGGGCCAAACAAAATGCATTTTGACATTTAATTTAGTTAGAAAGGCTTATGAAGGAGTTTACTGAACAAGTTTTATTTCTTTTTTTAACCAACAAATTATTTTAACACACATTCAAATGTGCAATGTAAGATCATTATAATGTTTTCAAGATAATCATAAAATTTATAAATGTATGAAATCATAATACACTAAAAATGGTGAGGTCTGATAATGGGCCACAAGTGTAAAGTTGTGTAGTGGGCATCTTTCAGTTTTGTAGATGTAGCTCTATGACTGGGTGTTTTTGTCAGTTCAGGTTGCTATAAGAAAACAGCACTGTCTTAAACAACAAACATTTATTATTCCAAGTTCTGGAAGCTGTAACTCCAAGATCAAGCTGCTGGATTGAACAAGCTTTAAATAAACCAAGCATCTTCACTCTCTGACAAAGACCTGAACCAAGCAACCAACAAATAAATAACTAAAAGAAGAAATAAAGCTACATTAGGTGAATCAGTGGCCCTTCACCTTATGCTTGAATGTGCCTGTTAATGTCAAAGTTTGACCTAATATGTAGCATAGGATGGGCATTGAGAGACTTAAGTTAAACACCAAGGTTGTGTTTCCAGGCTCCTCAGTAGTATTTCAGTTGAGTCACTTGCATGCCTTTATTATATCACATATCACCTTGTCTCAAAGTTATTTATTTAGACATGAGACAGGAATATGTTCCAAAGTTTAATATATGTATTCCCCTCTTCCTTATGCTTCCTCTCCCTCAGATGCCTGAGGTTGTCTCAGTCATGTATCCATCCAGGAAAAGAATATATGTGTCACCCACTACCTTACGATAAGTTCTCACAGCAAAACCACAGAAGCACCACTGGGATGTGAATTTAAAACTGAGAGAACAAGATAAAATGAAAAGATTTGGAATATAAAAAAACATTTTGTCTTTCTCCTAACATCTCCAAGACCAAGATAATATTCTATGGATTGTGGGAGAAAAGAGAAAATTCCAGGAATGGGGAAAAAATAAATTAAGAAGAGTGAAGTCAACATGAAGAGGCAACCCACCTTCATGAGACTAAGTATCCTGGTTAACAGTACCATGAGCAACCTTCATGGAGATTGAGTTTGAAGCTACCAAACTTAGGATCTCTTTTTGATGATGCTACTTGTATGGTGTTGGAAGCTACATGAGTTTTTCCTTTCATTGTACTCTTCTGAGAAGCATTCGAGGATAGCAGCCAGAACATCTTCTGATGATCATCCTAAAAGGTGGATGACCATTAGTGTTCCAAAATTTTGCTTAGGACCTACCTCCCAAGCTACCCACCTCATGTGGACAGCTCTTTCTTCAGTAGCCCAAGTCATTCATAAACTGTCTATCCTAGACACTTAGATTGGAGTTGATATTGTGGGAAGGAAACCCTCTCACACCTAAATAATCTCAGAAAGATGGACATTGTGTTTTAAAATGAGTTATTTCTGGTATATTATAATTTTCTAATGATTTCTTCACATTATTTGTTTTTAAAGTTTCTCACTTATAATTATTAATATTACCTAGATATTTTCTTAAATCTGCTTTATTTGTTAGTTATATACTCGGTTTTTTTCATAATATACTAATGTTTGATTTCTCCAGAGTTTGGTCTATTTTGTCAGCTACTTAAAAAAAAATAAGATAGAGCTTGGGTGGCAAGATGGCGATGGAGTAGGCGGATGTACTAACTCTCACCTCCTAGAACCAAAGTGGATTACAACTTAATTTTAAGAACAATTATCTGGAAAAAGCAACTTTGGACTAAACTAAGAGGACTCTTTAACCAAGGAACACTGAAGAAGCCACACTGAAACTGGTAGGAAAAAACAGAAACACAGAGAGGGCTGCCCAGCTCCCCAGAGCAAATGGCAGCCCAGAAGGACTCTTGTGGCCAGAGCAAATTTAGCAGAAAGGGAAGGGCCCTGGGCCCCAGGAACAAAGCCCTAGTCTGCAGCCCCAGAGCCTCAAAGAAGTGTATGGACAGTGTTTAGCTGCAAAACAAGTCAGGATACTGTTTGTGAGAAAGAGACAGATTTCTCAGAAGCAGGATTCTTCTTAAAGGGACCACGCAGAAAACTCCTTCACAACCACTAACCCAGGACTCTGGGAGACTGGGAGAGTTGAGAGGACCAGAGTATCAGGAAGAGACTATAATCTAGGAGGCACAGGGAGAAACACTTTGAAGGACAGCCACCCTAAACCCTGGGTTGAGTCACCTCCCAAATCTAAAGTGAATGTTTCCCCTGGAACCAGCAATACCAGCAAAGGGAAGCAAGGACACCAGCCAAACAAGCTCTTCCATGGCACTCAGAGCAGAGTCGCTTAGAAGGAGGGAGCCTTCAGGAATATAGTATTGTGTGCTGAGGTCTGAGCAGCAGCACCCCACCCATACTGCTGAGGGCTCGCCAGAGGGCGGGCATCGGCAGGACACAGAAGCCAGGCTGGCCACAACTGAGGCCTGGCATGAGTTCAGTCTTGCCCAGCAAGAGCTAAAGGGGCACACAAAGCAGTTGAAGCCGGCTGAGGGTTGGGTGAGTAGAAGGGGTGCACGAAAGCAGTCAAACTGGCTATGGGTTGGGTGAGCAAGAGCAGTCCTGCTTGCAATCCCATCCCAAGGGAAAGGCAAAAGTCAGGGAACTGCAGAGACCCACAGCTGAGTGCAGACATGCAGCCCTGCCTGGCTCGTGGGGCCAGGGCTTGCGGAAGGCACATAAGTGTGGCTCCACCTGCAGAGCAGGTTGAAAGCTGGGGAACAGGAAGAGACCCAAGGCTGAGCATAGGTGTGCAGCCCCGCCAGCAATGCCAAGGCTGGTGGCTAGGCATGGTGCGTAGCCCCATCCGCGGGGCAGCATGAAGGTGAGGGCCAGCCAAGGCTTGTAGACCAGTTACGTGAACATAGATTCTCCTGTAAAGGAGAGGTAAAAATTGCCGCAACTACAGCAGCAGACAGCGCCAGCAAGGCCTATACCCAAATAGCCAAGGCAGCAGCAGAGGGGGTGGCAGGTGGCAGACAGACCACACCTAGGGAACACAGAGGCCACACCCATTGGACTCTAGTGGCCACACACTTCTTATACACAGACAGAATGGGAAGGCAGAAAAATGCAACCCAAATAAATCAAGAGAAATCCCCCAAAAAAGAATTTGAATGAGTCAGATATAACCAAATTACCAGATGCAGAGTTTAAAATAATGATTGTTAGGATGTTCAAAGATCTTATAACAACAGGTGGACATAACAAACACCTAAATAAAGAGATAACAAATACAAAAAAGGACATTGAAATAATAAAAAAGAATCAGTCAGAAATGACAAATACAATATCAGAAATGAAGAACACAATGGAAGGAATTGAACACAATGGAAATGACAAATACAATATCAGAAATGAAGAACACAATGGAATAGTGGATGAAGCTGAGGATTGAACCAGCGAGTTAGAGGACAAGATAAACGAAGGCACAAAAGCAGAGCAGCAAAAAGAAAAGAGACTCAAAAAGTCTGAGGAAACTCTAAGAGAACTCTAAGACAACATGAAGAGAAATAACATTCACATCGTAGGGGTTCCTGAAGAAGAAGAGAAACAAGGAATAGAAACTTTATTCAATCAAATCATAGCTGAAAACTTCCCTAAATTAATGCAGGAAAAAGTCACACAAGTTCAAGAAGCACAGAAAACTCCATTAAAGAGAAACCAAAAGAAAACTACACCAAGACACATCATAATTAAAATACCAAAGCTAAGAGATAAAGAGAAAATATTAAAAGGCTAGAGAAAAAAAGGCTATCACCTACAAAGGATCCACCATAAGGATGACATTTGACTTCTCAACAGAAACGCTTGAAGCCAGAAGGGAATGGCAAGAAATATTCAAAATAATGCAGAACAAGAGCCTAGAACCAAGACTACTTTATCCAGCAAGGCTATTGTTTAAAATTGAAGGAGAAATAAAAAGCTTCCCCCCCCAAAAAAAAAAAAACTCAAAAAATTTATTACAACCAAACCAATGCTGCAAGAAATGTGAAGAGGCTTGTTGTAAACAGATCAAAGGGGGAAAAGAATATAGCAAAAGAGGAATACAGCTTTAAAGAATAAAATGGCCAGAAACTACATATCAGTAATAGCCTTAAATGTAAATGGTTTAATGATCTAATCAAAAGACATAGGGTAGCTGTGTGGATAAGAAAACAGTACCCATACATATGCTGTCTACAAGAGACACACCTTAAAACAAAAGATACACATAGACTGAAGATAAAAAAATGAAAAAAATGTTTCATAAAAATGGAAATGAAAAAAAAGCTGGGGTAGCAATACTTATATCAGACAAAATGAACTTTAAAACAAAGGCTATAATAAGAGATATAGAAGGTCACTACATAAATATAACCATTATAAATATCTACACGCCTAATATAGGAGCACCTAAATATATAAAGAAGACTTTGATAGATATAAAGGGCGAGATCAACAGCAATACTATAATAGTAGGGGATTTCAATACTGCACTAACATGACTAGATAGATCCTCAAGAAATAAAATTAACAAAGAAACAGCAGACTTAAAGGACACACTATATCAACTGGATTTAATGGATATCTTCAGAACCTTTCACCCTAAAGCAGCAGAATATACATTCTTTTCAAGTGCTCATGGTATATTCTCCAGGATAGACCACATATAAGGGCACAAAAGTGGTCTCAAACAATTTAAGAAAATTGAAATCATATCAAGCATTTTCTGTGATCACAATAGCATGAAACTAGAAATCAACCAAAACAGAAAAACTGAAAAATACTCAAACACTTGGGACTTAAATAGCATGTTATTAAATAACAAATGGGTTAACAATGAGATCAAAGAAGAAATGAAAAAATTCCTAGAAACAAATGAAAATAAGCATACAACAACTCAAAATTTATGGGACACAGCAAAATCAGTACTGAGAGGGAAGTTCATAGCATTACAAGCATACCTTTAGAGGCTAGAAAAAACTCAAATAAACAACTTAATCCTGCATCTAAAAGAACTAGAAAAAGAACAGCAAGTAAAGCTCAGATGTAGGAGTAGAAGGAAGAAAATAATAAAGATCAGAGTGGAAAAAAATGACAAAGGGGCTAAATAAACAATACAGAAAATCAATAAAACCAAGAGCTGACTCTTTGAAAAAGTAAACAAGATCAATGAACCTTTAGCCAGACTCACCAAAAAAAAAAGTGAGGACTCAAATAAATAAAATTAGAAATGAGAGTGGAGAAATAACAACTGACACAAAAGAAATACAAAGGATTATACTATGAAGAACTGTATGCCAAAAAATTAGACAACCTAGATAAAATGGACAAATTTCTTGAAACATATAATCTTTTAAAAATCAATCAGGAAGAGCAGAAAACCTAAACAGACCGATTACAACAAATGAGATTGAAACAGTTATCAAAAACTCCCAAAAAACAAAAGCCTGGGGCCAGATGGCTTCACAGGTGAATTCTACCAAATATTCAAAGAACCAACTCCTATCCTTCTCAAGCTATTTCAAAAAATACAAGAGGAAGGAAGACTTCCAAGCTTCTTTTATGAGGCAAGAATTATTGTGATTCCAAAAACAGGCAAAGACAACACAAAGAAAGAAAACTAAAGGCCAATATACTTGATGAATTTAGATGCTAAAATCCTCAACAAAATATTAGCAATATAGGAAAAAAATCATACACCATGATCAAGTGGGATTTATTCTGGGGAGGCAAGGCTGGTACAATATTCACAAATCAATCAATGTGATTTGTCACATAAACAAAGGAAGGAGAAAAACCACATGATGATTTCAATAGATGCAGAAAAAGTATTTGATAAAATCCAGCACACATTTATGATCACAACTCTCAGCAAAGTGGGAATACAGGGAACATACTTCGACATGATAAAGGCCATCTATCGACAAACCCACAGCCAACATCATACGCAATGGGCAAAAATTAAAAGTAATCCCCTTAAGATCAGGAACAAGGCAGAGGTGCCCCCTTTCACCACTCTTATTCAACATAGTGCTGGAAGTCCTAGCCACAACCATCAGACAACAAGAAGAAATAAATGGCATCCAAATTGGAAAAGAAGAAGTAAAGCTATCATTATTTGCAGATGATATGATACTGTATATAGAAAACCCTAATATGTCAGTCAAAAAACTACTGGACCCGATAAATGAATTCAGCAAGGTGGCAGGATATAAAATTAATACTCAGAAATCAGAGGCATTTTTATATACCAACAATGAACTGTCAGAAAGAAAATTAAGAAAACAATTCCTTTCACTATTGCAACCAAAAATATAAAGTACCTAGGAGTAAATTTAACCAAGGAAATTAAAGACTTGTACTCGGAAAATTATGAAACATTGATAAAAGAAATCAAGGAAGATACAAACAAGTAAAAGCATATACTGTGTTCATGGATAGGAAGAATAAACATCATGAAAATGTCTATATTACCCAAAGCAATTTATAAATTCAATGCAATACCAATTAAAATACCAATGACATACTTCAAAGATATAGAACACCTATTCCAAAAATTTATATAGAACCAAAAAAGAACACGAATAGCCTCAGCAATCTGGAAAAGGAAGAATAAAGTGGGAGGCATCACACTTCCTGATATCAAGTTATACTACAAGGCCATTGTACTCAAAACAGCCTGGTACTGGCATAAGAACAGGCATATAGATCAATGGAACAGAACAGAGAACCCAGAAATAAACCCACAGCTTTATGGACAACCAATATTTGACAAAGAAGGTAAGAGCATCCAATGGAGTAAAGACAGCCTCTTTAACAAACGGTGTTGGGAAAATTGGACAGCTACTTGCAAAAAAATGAAACTAGACCACCAACTTACACCAGTCACAAAAATAAACTCAAAATGAATAAAAGACTTAAATCTAAGCCATAAAACCATAAGCATCTTGGAAGAAAACATAGGCAATAAACTCTCCGATCTCTCTCACAGCAATATATTTGCTGATTTATCTCCATGGGCAAGTGAAATAAAGGACAGGATGAACAAATGGAACTATATCAAACTAAAAAGCTTTTGCACAGCTAAAGACAATAAGAGCAGAATAAAAAGACAAACTACACCATGGGAGAACATATTTGACAATATGTCTCATAAGGGGTTAATGACAAAATTTATAAAGAACTTGTATAACTGTCAACACCAGGAAGATAAACAATCCAATCAAAAAATAGGCAAAAGAAATGAATAGACACTTCTCCAAAGAGGACATACAGATGGCCAATAGGCAGATGAAAAAATGCTCAACATCACTAATCATTAGAGAAATGCAAATTAAAACCACAATAAGATACCACCTCACACCAGTCAGAATGGCGCTCATCAACAAAACAACACAGAATAAGTGCTGGTGAGGATGTGAAGAAAAGGGAACCCTCCTGCTCTGCTGGTGGGAATGCAGACTGGTGCAGCCACTGTGGAAAACAGTATGGAGATTCCTCAAAAAATTAAAAATCAAACTGCCTTTTGACTGAGCTATCCCACTTTTAGGAATATACCCCAAGAACACCATAGCACTGTTTTAAAAGAAGAAATGCACCCCCATGTTTATGGCAGCAGTGTTCACAATAGCGAAGATCTGGAAACAGCCCAAGTGTCTGTCAGTGAACAAGTGGATTAAAAAGCAGTGGTACATATATACAATGGAATACTATGGGACCATGAAAAAGAAGGAAATCTTACCTTTTGCAACAACATAGATGGACCTGGAAACTATTATGTTGAGTGAAATAAGCCAGGCAGAAAGAGAAAAATATCATATGATCTCACTCATTTGAGGAATCCAAGGAATAATGAGAACTGAGGAACAGAATTGAGACAGAGGAGGGATCAAAGGGACCAGAGGAAAAGAGGACAGAGGGAAAGGGGATGATAGGATGGGATAAACCTGAAGGGAAGAGGGGAGGGCATTGTGGGGGGGGGAGGCAAAGGAGATGTTGAGGGGAAGGGGGGTGCTTTTGGGGCAACACTAGAATCTATGTAAACACAATAAATTAAAATCAATAAAGAAAAGAAATGAGATAGGCTTTTGCTATGTTGTTCTTTTCTATTGTATCTTTATTTTCCATTTTATTGATTCCTAATCCTATTTTATTATATCTTTCTTCCTACTTCTGGGGATTTATTTTGCTTTTATCTTTTCTTCCTTCATAATGCATCCACTTAACTCATTATTTTTTACTCTTTTTTTTTTACTTTTCTAGTACAATTATTTATAGTTACATATTTGCTTCAAACACCATTTTTTTTAACACTCGACAAATTTTGTCAGCCTTTTAAAATTATCATTCAATATTAAGTCTTTATACATTTTATTATGATTTATTTTTATCCCATAAATTTTATAAAAGTTTATTTTATTTTCTAAATATATGGGGGTTTTATATTAATATATTTTACATGAATTTTTAACTTACCATGGTCAAAGATCATGGTCTTTATGATATTTATTTATTTATTTATTTATTTATTTTTGTATTTTTCTGAAGCTGGAAACGAGGAGAGACAGTCAGACAGACTCCCGCATGCGCTTGACCGGGATCCACCCGGCACGCCCACCAGGGGCAAAGCTCTGCCCACCAGGGGCGATGCTCTGCCCTTCCAGGGCGTCGCTCTGCCGCGACCAGAGCCACTCTAGCGCCTGGGGCAGAGGCCAAGGAGCCATCCCCAGCGCCCGGGCCATCTTTGCTCCAATGGAGCCTTGGCTGCGGGAGGGGAAGAGAGAGACAGAGAGGAAGGAGGGGGGGTGGAGAAGCAAATGGGCACTTCTGGGAATTGCCCTGGCCAGGAATCAAACCCGGGTCCTCTGCATGCCAGGCAGACGCTCTACCACTGAGCCAACCAGCCAGGGCCTGATATCTATTTTTAGATATTTCTACAAGCTTTTTTTTTTTGTAACCTGGTATATAAACAATTTTTAAATGTGTTCTATGTATGTTTAAGAAAAATGTATTTTTTAATAACTATAAAATACAGAAATCTAGATGTGCCTATTAGGCTAAGAATGTTATAGGTATTATTTAGATCTTCTATAGCTTTGCTGATTAATGTGTATAACATCAATAATTAAGGGAGATGTGTTAAGTCACCTCTAATGATGGGTGGATAATACTATTCCTGTAATTTTATCTATTTTGCTTTATATATTTTAAAACTCTTTTATGAGATGCATACATGTTTAAGATTGATTTATATTCTTAGTGATTTAAAAATCTTTATTTTTATGTAGTGATGATGTTCTTTAATAATACTATTTTAGTTTTAAAGTCCATTTTATCTGATACAAATAGAACTATATCAGCTTTTGGGGGAGGAAGTGATACCAACTTGAGATTGTACCACTACTCCTCACCCTTGAAGAGATTGTACCACTACTCCTCACCCTTGAACAGATTGTACCACTACTCCTCACCCTTGAACAGATTGTACCACTACTCCTCACCCTTGAACAGATTGTACCACTACTCCTCACCCTTGAAAAGAACTGTTTTAGAAATAACCCCCAACAAATGCATGTACACACACACACACACACACACACACACACACACACAAACATAAACTTCCCCAGTGAATTTACTGGACCAATGGATTTTTAACTCAGGAAAATGAAAAGAACATTTGGGGTGACTTGCACCAGGCAGATTTATGTTGTGCTATCAGTGTGCTTCCTTTTCTCTCTCACTTGTCTTCCATATCCAGAAAAGAAATGTTTGTAGTACTGTTGTATGTTATTACATAGCATTGCTGTTTAACTCTTACATGTATATGTTCCAATTCTGCAACTAGACTTTTTGTTAGGAATTCTAGATAGAACTTTTATGACCTTATATAGCCTATGAATCCTGTTATAATAATATGAGCACATGTCCCCTTCTCTGACCATGCTTATGGCTGCCAATACCTTAGCAATTTGAAATTGTTTTAAACTCTGTCTTTTTGAATTGTTCTCCTTTTTAAAAAGTCTGTCATCGTTTCATCCTATTGACATTTTGCCAAGAAATTCATCTTTTGAATTTTTTTTCCTTTACACTTTTTAAAAATTATTTTTTTCTATTGTAAAATTATACAAATAAATGATATAAATAAGATATTTTAAGTACAGGAAAAAAAGAATATTAATATCACCATCAATCACACCTATAAATACAACCATTACTAATAGTTTGCAATATCCCTCGTAGTGTTTCATATATGTATTTTCATAACATATTTTTTTCATGGCAATAATACTCTTAAGGATATATTTTTATGTTAACATTTGCTTATAATTTCTATTCACTCATAAGTCTGGACAAGAAGTTATTGAGTGTATGTCCTATTATATTTGGGTTGTGTCCATTTGGATTGCTGCCATTATAAAAGAATGTTGATACCAATATTCTTGCTCATAAATTCTTGCGCGCATCTCTGATTGGTTTCTTATGATAAACTCTTCAGAGTGGATTCTGTCTGATACTTTTTATTCTGTTTATTTTTATTTTCTTGTCTCACTGTTTTTGATTACTCCTTTTGAGAAATGATCACCAACTGAGGCTTCTGCAATATTGCATTCCAGCTAGAACCCATGGCTCCATCTGGCCTCTGTCTGGGAAGGGAGAAGAGAGCCATAGCAGATGCTTCTTTAGATTTTACTCATGTGTAAGTCATTTTTAGTCATAGATGCTGCTTATCCGCTTTTAACAGTAAATTCCTCACAAGAAATAATGAAAAACGATTCTCTATAAACCTTCTGCCTAATACCTCAAAAAGGGTGCGCATTGTCCACTTTAGCTTCTGTGATCCTGTGCCTGGTTATGAAAATCGTGGCTAGACAACATGGCTTCACAATTGTTTAGATCCTGCATTTTTTATCTAAGTACAACTACCAGCATTTTCAAATGCCCTGTCTATCCATTGTTTAAATTTGGGCTGACCCTTATCTGGAAATTAAGGAAAGACTAGATAATCTTTTGATTCTTCCACTGGTCTGACAGGCAGGTTTGAATGGCTTGCGTACTAGACAGCACACTACATAATTGGGATCAGAATTGGGAGCTATACAAAATCTACTGAGACCAATCAATGTCTACGGCAGAGGCCTTTGACCATCCATTTCTGCTGTTCTTCTGCATCATACCCTGAAGGTTCTGTTGTCTATGTTAAGGAAAATCTAAATATTTAACATATGTGTAAACTATAAAACAATAGCAATAATAATAGCTTCCTTTTATCACACACTTTCTTGTTTCAGAAGCTGCATTCTATACTTCACAAGCCATTTCCTTCAATCCTCTCAACATCCCAAAACATCTACGAGGTGAGTATGATGTTTTCTTTATTTTGCAAGGGAGAAAACAGGAAAGTCAGGTAGGGAGTCTGGCATAAGACTAACTCAGACAAGGTACTAAGGCTTAAAATAGAAATTTGGAAACTGTCATCCACAAATGATCGTGGACACTATGGATGCATAAGATAATGAATAAAATAAGAGTTAAGAGAACCAAAGGCCAAAATTTGGGTAATATTTAAAATGCAGGTGGAAAAATATGAACCAACAAAGGTGACTGTAAAGAAATGGTTAGATTAATGGAGAACCTAAAAAAAATGGCCAAGGAGAAATGATTTTTAAACAAATATCATCAAATGCCAGAATTATAATATAATAATAATATAACTATTACTCAAAGTATTGTCAAGTGGGGGTGAATATCCACCCTAAATAGAATAAAAACAATTATAACAGTACCGATTTGTGTAGTAGTGTGTAGGTTTATGTGTGTTGCAGTAAGTGATTGTACGAGTAGAAAAAGCAGAGAGTTGGATGATGCCAAGGTTTGCTATTTGCATGTGCATAGGTAGGGAAAGGGCGATGCAATGTTGGAGATTCTGCAGTGAAGATGAAGTGGATTAAATGATGAAGCATAGGTAAGACCTATATTAAAAAAGTAGAGCCAAGAGAGGGTAGGGTTTGGGGAGAAAAAGCAGTTCCAGAAAGACTAGAAATCTTGATTATACTCAAGTGATGACATGTGACTTGGGGATGTGAAGTGAGAGAAGGTTATGATCAGAGTAGGGCACACTTGTTCCTGCCATAGAACATTCCCAGTTGGTGTAAAAAACAGGTATAACTACAGAGCAAAATGGAAACAAAGGCCATTTCAGCAGAGAATATCAAAGGATTTTAAGGTGAGGGAGCTGCTTGAGTAATTCCACTGCCATCATATCTACACACAACAAAGGGGTCTCCATACTGCCTATCTGCAGGGTGCAAGCGAACTGCTGATGGCAACGGCATGGCAGAAGGGACTTGCCTCATTGAAATAGATACTGTCTTCTCAATAAACCAACGAGTGATGTAATCTGAAGAAAGTGAAGTGGGAGCTGAGAGTCTGGGCAATCTTCAAACCTAGTGACTGAGGAAAGCTAATGATGCAAACCAAGGGTGCGGTGGAGTAGCTGAGGACAGTAGAGCAGTGAGTCATGGTCACTCTTCATGATGGGCTTCTAAAATCTTACCCGCCCGCCCGCCCTGAGCCACAAATGAATGACGGAAGATCTAAAAATATCCAAGGAGACACGGTCCCAAAGGCAGCCCTACTTGTGGCAGACTTGTCCCAAGTGTTTCTGGAACTGAGGAAATAAATATGTTCTCTGGCCCCTGGGAGACATTCGAAGTCTAAACTGTTGTTAGTCTTGGGAGATGCTTATGTCAGAGTCTGATTTTTTCCAGTCTTCAGAATTTATTCAATTCTGTGTAAGCTTTTTGCTATGCTTTCCAGTGTCCTCGAGTGTTAAGAGATCAAATCTCTCCCACATGCCTATCTCCGCACAACTATCTACTAGGCAGCCCACAGGGACAGATGCTGCCGGTTCCTGTTTGTGAATCAGGAATCAGTAACTATTCTGTTTAAGGACACACCTGTTACTGTAGAGCACACAGATTGTACGCCCAGATGAACTACCGGAGAGAGGATGGAGGGGAAGGACCATATCGTAGGGCTTGTGCAATGGAATAAATATGAATCTTGAAGAGAGATTAATCTGCATTTGCATCCTGGCTTTGCCACTGAGGACTCTGTCACCTTAGGAAATTAACCTATTAGAGCCTCAATTTCTTCATCTGGAAAAAAGGAGAAAATAATATTTACTTTCCAGAGTCCATAGGCAGATTAATCATGATAACGTGTAAAATGCCTGCTGAGTAACAGTATATGATCAAGTAATAACTCCGTTTGTCCCCTCCTATCTTTTTCTGCTTATGTAAATGCTTTATCTTGAGGTCTGTGACAGTGCAGATCATGTGTTATCTCATGTTTCACTTTTAATTCCTGAGATTAAAAGAAATTTATAATTTTTCCTCCTGAGTTTTTTGTATTCTCTCAACTGTTACTGTTTTCCAGGTTGACTTCTATCTCCTTACGTCATTCTGGAGTCTATCTCCTGGCATTAGATGGTATTTACCACAAAAAAAGACAAACTCTTTGGAATTCTAGCTTCTGAAACTCCTAATAAGAATGCTGGATTTTATGTCACAAACTCTTACACTGCGCACCCAAGGGGTTTAGGATCATTCACTCTTGGAATTACTCTTCACAGATATAAATTAATGCAATAAAAATGCAAGTAGATATAAGACTGGTTCCTTAGAGTATGTACATAATCTTGTTCCTTTAGAAACCCAAGCATTAGAGACCCAAAGAGGTTTACTTATTACGATCGATTATCCTCCAGGTAGTTTTTGACCATGTACTGAAAACCTACTAGGATAGTACTCAAATTTTGTTGCACATTGAAATTACTTAGGAATCTTTAAAAATCAAAGTGTGTTTTGTTTTGTTTGTTTGTTTTGCCCACTCTCAAGCACTGAAACTTAATTGATATAGAATTTGACCTGGGCATCAGGATTTTCCCAGATGATGCTAATGTACAGCAAATTTTGGTAATGCTATTGGGAGCTAGTATGTACCCAAGAACCATCATAGAAAAGATGCTTACATCCATACATGTGTGCTTATATTAGTGTTGCTCAGCTTAAGTTCACTAATTCATTCCATAAGTATTTGTTTAAGATGTTGGAAGATAACATTGTTAAACAAACATGATTTTTAAGTTAATAAAACTGGAACTGGAACTAATTTCATTTTTTGAAAAAAAAAAAACAAAACAACAACTCACTCCCAGGGGTCAGCTAGCATGAAAAAAACTCACTACTCAAAGGGTTAACAATGAGCCATGTAGCATCACAAAGGTACACAGTAAGGGGCTGACTCCATAACCAACAATTTGTATCGATTATACACAAAAAGAATGATTTCATATGATTTGATCAAATGAATGCACTTTCTTTTGTATTTAGCTAAATCGGTTCAGGTTCTTGCATCCTGGCTTTGCCAGGATGTATACAGTATTTGTCCATGTTGTTTTCTTCCTTGACCCATCACTGCCTGGCAATGTGTTACCTTTTTCTTATAGCATTTATCTCAATTCCACATTAGAGTTACCTAAGGAGCTTAAAAAAGAAGAAGGCAAAGTGCAAGTGTCCTAAGTTTGGACTCCACCTAAACCAACTGAATCATCATCATTGGAGGTAGGGCCCTGACAGTGGGTATTGTGTTTGTTTGTTTTTTTAAGTTGTTGCAAATTATTTCCCTAAGAATCTAGGCAACCAGATAATGTTAAAGGTATATGTTTAAATTAACTGGTTCTTTTGTCTTCAAAGCCATATTAAATTTAAATTTATTCTAACACTTTATTCTGGCACCACACCCAGTCAAATAAATAAGTCTGAACGACATGGGCTTATTCTACAATCTCTTGCTTGATGACAGCTCTGCCATTTCTACAAAGGGTGGAGATGAGGAAGAGAGAAATGACAGATGAGAAAGGATGAGAATGAGTAGCAGATGAGGATAATGTGGAGAGGGGTAGAGTATGGGACAGAATTGTGTCATTGTGACTTTTATTAACCATGAGTAAGCCTAATGTCCTCTACATGGCTTGCTTTTGTACTCTTATATGTGGCTAGAAGCAGAGTATCTTAAGAGAGAAAAACAAAGTAGAAGGGAAAGCGATACAAGCTATTCTGTCATATAGTTTGTAAATGTTTGTCTTTTACTAAAATTAATAAAACAAAAAACTAAAAACGGTTCCATTTGACTACAAATTCTATGCTTTATCTTGAATTGAGGTGTTTTTCTAATTATAAAAAAATTACAGATAAATTAATATTACTAAAAGGCATATTTTAATACTTCTATTCTATCCTCTCAGTTGATTGTAATTCTTTCCCAAGAATTACAATTTGTCTGCTCCACCCATGACTGAATCCTTGATGCAACCGTCTGGGCTTTCTTTGTGCCCTCAGAGTCAGACCAAAGAGTCTCACACAGCCTTAATGCTCACTGACTGTTCACGGATTGAATGCAGAAGTGAGCAAGTAAATGAAATGCTAAGAACCCTGCAGAAAAAAGACAAAATCTGGTTTCTGCTTTCACAAAAATGATCATCTAGTGTGAGAGTCATGCGATATATATGTCCATGACCTAATTAGAAAATAACATGAGACATCTATCTTCCCTCAAAAAATATTTCATGATGGCCCTGGCCGGTTGGCTCAGTGGTAGAGCATCAGCCTGGCGTGTGGAGGTCCCGGGTCAATTCCCGGCCAGGGCACACAGGAGAAGCGCCCATCTGCTTCTCCACCCCTCCCCCTCTCCTTCCTCTCTGTCTCTCTCTTCCCCTCCCGCAGCCGAGGCTCCATTGGAGCGAGGATGGCCCGGGCGCTGGGGATGGCTCCTTGGCCTCTGCCCCAGGCGCTAGAGTGGCTCTGGTCACGACAGAGCGACGCCCCGGAGGGGCAGAGCATTGCCCCCTGGTGGGCAGAGCGTCGCTCCCTGGTGGGCGTGCCGAGTGGATCCCGGTCGGGCGCACGTGGGAGTCTGTCTGACTGTCTCTCCCTGTTTCCAGCTTCAGAGAAATACCAAAAAAAAAAAAAAAAAAAGAAGGGGAAAGATAAACATAAGTCCAAAAAGTTAAGGAAAAAGGCTTTGTGCAGAAAATAAAACTTAAACTGGATCTGCAAGCTGTGGCAGAATTTGAGGGGTCAGACTAAGCATCAAGGAAAGTGAGACTCAAACTGATGGAGATAATGATGACTAATAAGAGATAACATCTAAATAAGGAGCTTGGTGTCCATGTAATTGATAAAAACAGAGTTTTGAAGAAATCATGTAACAATGACTCTGGATAAGTGGGACTTGCTCATCATTATAGCTCTTATTCCCAGAAGAATGTGTGACTTATAGTAGGTTCTTAATAAATGAGTAAATGAAAAAAAATTAAGAAAGAAATGAAGAATGCAGTATCCATTATTTGTTGTTCAACATTTACTAAGCACCAACTAAATATCTGTTTATCTGCTAGGTAACTAGGGACACAAGATGAATAAAATTGTTTTCTTTATGTTCTTATAATATATTGCAGTGGTTCCCAACTTTTCATTTGCCTGAGAATCTCTTAAGGAGCTTAGTAAAAATGAAGATTCTTGGGATTCATTCCACAGAGATCCCAGAGATTCTGACTGAGAATGTGGAGAGTGGGGCTCAGGAATATGCATTTTATTTTATTTATTTTTTTGTGTGTATTTTTCTGAAGTTGGAAACGGGGAGGCAGTCAGACTCCCGCATGCGCCCGACCGGGATCCATCCAGCATGCCCACCAGGGGGCGATGCTCTGCCCATCTGGGGTATTGCTCTGTTGCAACCAGAGCCATTCTAGCACCTGAGGCAGAGGCCACAGAGCCATCCTCAGCGCCTGGGCCAACTTTGCTCCAATGGAGCCTTGGCTGTGGGATAGGAAGAGAGAGACAGAGAGGAAGGAGAGGGGGAGGGGTGGAGAAGCAGATGGGTGCTTCTCTTGTGTGCCCTGGCTAGGAATCAAACCTGGGACTTCAGCATGCCAGGCCGACACTTTACCACTGAGCCAACCGGCCAGGGCAGGAATATGCATTTTAATAATTATCTCTGGCTGCCATCAGGTATTCTGATGCCACTGACCCAAGGATTATACTTTAAGAAACCCTTGCCTAGAAGAAAAGATCCAACTACCACCACACCATAGAAATTGCCCAATAATTGTGAATATTGGTCAGCAGGTACCCTAACAGAGGCACCCTCAGGGAATAACAGAAGTGGTGTCACTTGCACTGAATCCGGAGGAGTGAGCTGGAGCTTCCTGGACAGTCAGGAGAAGTGAGAAGAAATTCCTGGTAGAAGGAACAGCAGGGGGGTGTGAAAAAACCTAGCACCATCAGGAAATTGCAATTGACTTGATACCAGGATTTAATGTATTTTTGGATACATGGTTTCTCTCAACACCATAAAGTATTTTGGCTGCTAGGTCTGGTGTTGTTAGGTAAGAAAGGACAGGCAAAGTTTAAATTTTGTCAGATCAGATGAATCATTTAAGAACTTAAGAAAGTTATGAAACAGAGAGACCACCAGGTATGATAAAGTTTCTAAGAATCTAACTCTATTTCGCTGCCTAGATATCTGTTCACACATTAGTACAATTAATTTAGTATTTAGTTTCCTGATTATAGAAACTTCAATTCTTCAGTTCTGGGAAAATTTGTCTAGAAAAAGCAGTTCAAAACACTTTCTTAGCACTGACTTCCTTTGTACAAAAATTTTTTTTGTTTAATCAAAACAATGTGACCTTTCACCTAAATTATCAAAAAGGAGCAATGATTTTCAGCTAGACACAGATCACTTAGATATATTTCTCAAAGGAGAAATTTGGACTATTTATAAAAGCAGTTGAACACAGCCAGAGATACCTTTTTTTCATTGATGCATATTGGCAGGCTAATCTCTTAATGTTACTGTCTGGAAAGAACACACAGAAAATGATCCCAACAACAATACTAATTGGTTTTTTTATACTGATGTTCCTGATTCTCCTTTTTACATGAAACCCATGGGAGGTGAGTTTTTATCCAAGGGAAAAGAACCAGGGTTACAGAAAACTATTCAGCTTAGGAGTCTATTCCACTCATCCTCTTGCATAATTCAGCTGTTGCAGCTCAGGCAAGCTTCCTGATTCTTCAAACATGAGATACTTTTTAGGAAAAGATTGGCAACCATAAGTCTGGCGACCCTAAAGACATAAGCTCCTAGGCTTCCCATCTCTGAAAACAATTATTAATTTAAAACTCAGAAGTATTCTGGGGCTTCTGTACCTGCAGAACTTTTGGGGGAGTTGTTTTCTTACTCAGCCTGGTGATGTGAATACGAGGACAGTTATCTGCTCAGATTTCTAGGGTAGTTCACCCCCATTCTTACCTCGCCATGCTGGAAGCTGCCAGCACCAGTGCCCCGGGGAGGCTGGGAAATGGGAAGTTGTTATAACCTCATTAAGGAAAAATAGGTTCCCAAGTGACTTACAAGTGACTAAAAGCCAAAGCCCTGCCCTGGGTCACAGTCCCTCCTATCTGGGAAGAAGCAATATTTATTGGTAGTCCTCCCACCTTAATTCCTCCCTCCAAGCTTTTTCTCTCGTGGGGATGCAGCAGCCCCCTACAGCATTTCATTTCTCTGTGTGTGTGTGTGTGTGTGTGTGTGTGTGTGTGTGTGTGTTTCTGAAGTGAGAAGTGGGGAGGCAGAGAGACAGACTCCTGCATATGTCTGACCGGGATCCACCCAGCATGCCCTCTAGGGGACAATATTCTGCCCATCTGGGGCATTGTTCCTTTGTACCCAGAGCCATTCTAGCACCTGAGGCAGAGGCCATGGAGCCATCCTCAGCACCCAGACCAACTTTGCTCCAATGGAGCCTTGGCTGCGGGAGGGGAAGAGAGAGAGAGAGAGAGAGGAGAAGGGGAAGGGTGGAGAAGCAGATGGGCACTTCTCCTGTGTGCCCTAGCGGGGAATCAAACCCAGGACATCTACATGCCAGGCTGACACTCTACCACTGAGCTAACTGGCCAGGGCTGCATTTCATTTCTTTTTAAAGGACAAAATAGTTTCCTTCACATGTAAAATCTTCCATAAGATGTTAGTCCTTTTAACAACCAAAACAGCTAGGTAAGTGTTTCTACCTGAAAGAGTACTTTTTTCATTAAAAAAAAAAATGCTATTTCCACACTAAACATATTGGGTTAATTTGTGAACTAGAGCTTGCTCTGTTCCTTCTGTCTCTTTAAAGTTGAATGCAAGTCAAAAGGCATAAGCTCCAACTTATTTGGGGGAGCCTATAACCAAAAGTGGGATCTTCACCTCTCCTCCTTACATCCTGTTAGTGGGACTTTATCTCGAGGCACTTAGTCACGCTTACATGAAATAGACATCTCTGAATCTGACTTCCCTTTTTGGTCTTGTTCCCTATTATTGCTTCATCTTCCGTCTTCCGCTTGAACTGTTGTATTCATAGTGAAATCAGTGGGAACATGAAGGGTGGAGTAGAGTAGTCATTTGATATTTTCAAGTTTCAGTGGGATCTGATGTCCCAAACTACTTTCCACATTTTGTAGGATGTTCCTCTTCGGAAATCTAAAATGTTACTTAAAAAGTTTTTTTCCCTTCTTGTGAATGACTGGTTGGCAGCCTCTCATACAAACCCCACTAATAACCTTTGAAGTGCTACCAAATTTTCTCCCAAAAAGGCACACCTGTTTCTACTTTCATGAAGATTCGTAGTTCTCAAGGCTGGATGCTAAAAACCTAGAGTAATGGACACCCTATATTTTTCAATCTCTGAGGCCAGGGATCTTATAGCAGACATTATGTATACCCTGTTTACCATGAAGGACACCTGAAGATCGTTTTATTCAGGGTAATGGCTTTCTGCAGCTCTTTACCTAGGAGCATTCCTCCACCTAGTCAGCCTGTGCATAGGACAGGCAGGAGTGACAGGAAGTAAGGTCTCAGAAATGATCCTCAACTATCGAAAAAGAGAGTCATCAGTAGGTAAGAGCAGACAGTAGTAAGTGAAAATTGAATTGACTTAAAAACCTTTGTTCTGTAGGTGACAGACTTTTATTGAACCCTGTTTTTGAATGCGATTTTGTGGTTAAACCAAAATAGAATATAATTATCAATATAATAGAGAGTGATTACATGAAATAGGACCTGACTTGCTATCTGATACTGTGATTATTGAAGATCATTTGTTGCCACTGAATCATATGATAAATTGTCCTCTTGAGTAGGGTCTAATTATTTTATTATCAGTTGCCTCAACCTGAGCAAAATGAATGGAGGGTTCAAACTGCAAACTACTTTTGCTATAATTTTCCATGCATTTTTCCAGAACTATAATTTTCATACCAGCATTACTAAATCTTTGTCTCAATACATTTCTCTAGTTTGCATATGTTGACATAATGAAGAATCATACACCATGATCAAGTGGAATTCATTCTGGGCATGCAAGGTTGGTACAATATCTACAAATAAATAAATATGATACACCACATAAACAAAATTAATAACAAAAATCACATGATCTTATCAATAGATACAGAAAAAGCACTTGATAAAATGTAGCACCCATTTATGATGAAAACAAAGTAGGAAAAGGAAACATATCTGAACATACTAAAGGCCATAAATGACAAACCCATCAATATCATACTCAATGGGCATAATCTAAAAGAGTTCCCCTCAAGATAGAGAACAAAACAGGATGTCTACTTTCACTACTCTTATTCAATATAGTACTGTAATTTCTAGCCAAAGCAATCAGACAGGAAGAAGAAATGAAAGGCATTCCAATTGGAAGAAGAAGAAGGAAAACTGTCATTAGTTACAGATGACATGATACTGTATAAGAAAAACTCTATAGATTTTATCAAAGTACTACTAGAACTCATAAATGAATTCAGTAAAGTAACAATATGTAAAATAAATATCCAGAAAGCAGTGGCATTTTTGTATAACAATAATGAATTATCAGAAAGGGAAAGTAAAGAACAATCTCATTTACAATTGCATTAAAAATATTAAATACCTAGTAACAAATTTAACCAAGGATGTAAAAGACCTGTACTTAGAAATTATGAGAGACTGAAGAAAAAAATCAAAAAAATTATAAATGAGTGGAAGCATATACCATGTTCATGGATAGGAAGAATTAACATCATTTTTTAAAAACCACACTACCCGAAGCAATCTATAGATTCAACACAATTCCTATCAAGATACCAATGGCATATTTCACAGAACTAGAATAAGTATTCCAAAAATATATATGGAACTACAAAAAAAACCCGAATAACCATGGAAATTTTAACAAAGAACAAAATTGGAAGAATTACAATCAAACTACCTGATATTAAATTATACTACGTTTATAGTAATGAAAGCAGCATGGTTCTGGCATATTAACAAGCATATAGATCAGTAGAACAGAATAGAGAGAGCCCAGAAAAACCCCCACAGGGGCTGGTAAGAGGAGGGAATGCAAAATATTATATAATGGAGACAGAATTGCAGTTTTGCAAGATGCAAAAAGTTCTGGAGATGGACTGTGATGATGCATGTACAGCAATATGAATGTATTTCTTACCACAGAGTTGTACCCTTAAAAATGGTTAAGATGATAAATTTTATGTTGTTGTATTTTACCACAATAAAAGAAATTAAAAAAAAAACATGAAATGAGAATATTTAATGAGGGGAATGTTAAAGAGGAAAAGAGAAAATTTCTAGAAAGTAGGAACCAAGAATTCACTTCTCTGTCTTTTTGCCTTAAGGTTGAAACTCACTTGCTTGATGTCTCCACCCACACTCTGGTAACATGTTTCCAAGAGCAAACCACCCTACTTCCTGTACACCATTTCTCTATCATCTTGAATCTAGATATTTTTGATAATTGAGATGTCTCTCCAGGAACTTAGATCTGCAAACATTTAGATAAGCAGAAAGTAAATTCTTGGTTTCCTGGGAGCAAGCAGAAAAGGGTTTAGTCTACAGAGCACTAGAGAGGAAAAAGGAAAAGAGTCAGAAGTACGAATAGCAGAGCTACTGCCTATCTCTGTGGGAACTTGAGACTTCTCCAAGAGGAACATAGACGTGGGAAGTTTTCAGAAAATCAATATCAGATACTTGCATGTTTCTACCACTTTTTAATTTTTAAGAATTTTTAAAATACCAAATAAACTCCCATATGCACTTTATCTAGATTCAGCTATTGTTAACATTTAGCCACATTTTCTCTTTCTCAACCTCTTTCTCTCTCCCCACCCTACACACACACACACATACACACACACACACACACACACACACACACAAGCACACACCCAGAGGCAGATTTAATGGTGGGCGCACACCCAGAGCCCCTACTTCTGAAGGGCCCTGCAAAATCCCAACTTTACACACTTTTCTAATGTAAGGGCCCAATATTTCCTTCTGTACCCCGGGTCTCAACCAAGCTTAATCAGCTTTATACACACCTGTTTTTTTATTTGTTTATTTGTTTTTGTTGTTGTTCAACAGTTTGGTCAAAAGGTACAAACTTCTAGTTATAAAATAATTAAGTCCTGAGCAAGTAATGTAAAGCATGTTGGCTATAGTTTACAATACAACAGTCTATATTTGAAAGTTACTAAGAGAATATTTCTTAGAAGTTTTCATTATAAGAAAAAGAAATTAACTATGTATGGGGATGGATATTAACTAGACATTGTATTGATCATTTCTCAATATGTACAAATATTGAATCATTATGTTGTAACCGAAACTAATGTAGTGTTATATACCTATTATATCTTTAAAATAAAGCTAAAGTGAATTATATTATACTCAATAATCAAATGAGTGTCTTTGCTTGGAAAGGTGTGATACATAGAGCTTAGAGAACAATAGGAGTGAAGAATAAAGGAACTCAAATGTCTGGAGTTAGAGGAAAAGAAAAATGAGTCAGGAAAAATGTATTAAAAGAATTTGGAGCAAGTTTTAGTTTGAGAAGAGTAACACAGGAAGAATAAAGAATTCCTGGGATCCAGACAGAGGTTATATTAAAAAAAAAATTACAGTGTCCATAAAGCTGAAAAGAGTCAAACAAAATAAAGTAATTAATAAGATATGTATTCTAGAAACTGATATGCATGAATCACTTTATAATGTGATTTGGACAGTGGGAAATTAAACCTAAATAATATGGATTCTATATTATATGATTATGATTATATAGTCAGATCAATATTTTTGATGAAATAAATGCATATATAATATGATTTCATCTTAGAAAAATTATTCCAGCTACAGAAAAGAAGTTATATACATTGAAAACAGGCAGAGAAGCTTTAAAACTTACAATAATCCAAGTAAGAGTTGAACTGATGGTAGAAGCTGTGAACAGGATTGAGATCACCCAGGCACAAAATGTAGACTGTTTCTTAAAGGAAAAAAAAAAAAGCAAGTCCAGGACAAAGCTTTGTGAAAGAAACAGTTATAGATAGAAGACTTTATTTAAAATATTTTTATCATAGAAAACTTTTAAAATCATAGAGGAGCTAGATATTCCCATAAATAGAGAGAATAGTAAAAAAAAAAACTCTATTAATCACCAAGATCCAAAAATTATTAATTTTCCAATGCTTTATTTTATCTATTTCTCCATCAATATTTTTATTTTGCTCCAGTATTTAAAATCAAACTCACTGGAAACTATAAGATATTGATGAAAGAAATAGAAGAAAATACACATGAAAAAATATTCCATGCTCATTTTGATATTGTTAAAATGTCTGTACTAAAGAAATCTACTGATTCAATGTAATCCATATCAAAATACCATGGCAGTTTTCACAGGAATAGGACAAACAATCCTAAAATCTGTATGGGACCACAAAAGACCCTGAATAGTCAAGGCAATTTTGACAAAGAATAAACCCTGGAAACATCATGCTTTCTGATTTCAATCTATACTACAAAGCTATAGTAATTAAAACAGTATGGTACTGGTATAAGAAACAGACATATATGTTAGTCAATTTATTATCAAAAAGCTAAGAATAAATAATGGGGAAAGGACAATCCCTTCAATATATAAATGGTGTTGGGAAAACTGGACAGTTACATGAAAAAGATGAAACCAGATCACAATTTACACCATACACAAAAATTAACTCAAAAGGATTAAAGACTTTAAAGTAAATACTAAAACCATAAAATTCCTAAAGTAAAACATAAGCAGCAAACTCAGTCTTGGTGATGATTTTTTAGATTTGACACAAAAATAAAAGACAACAAAAGCAAATATAAACAATTGTTACTACATCAAACTAAAAAGCTTCTGCACAGCAATAAAAACAATCAACAAAATGAAAAGGCAACCTACTTAATGGAAGAAAATAATTGCAAATCATATAACCAATAAACAGTTAATATCTAAACTATATAAAGAACCCATACAACTTAACAGCAAAAAAACAAGCAATCTGATTGGCTTTTGTTTGTTTGTTTGTTTGTTTGTTTTCTATGACAGAGACAGAGAAAGACAGAGAGAGGGACAGATAGACAGGAAGGGATAGAGATGAGAAGCATCAGTTCTTCGTTGTGGCTCCTTAGTTGTTCATTGATTGCTTTCTTATATGTGCCTTGACTGAGAGACTATAGCAGACTGAGTGATCCCTTGCTTAAGTCAGTGACCCCATGCTCAATCAAACTGGTGAGCCCGCACTCAAGCCAATGACCTTGGGGTTTCAAACTTGGGTCCTCTGCGTCCCAGTTCAATGCTCTATCCACTGTGCTACCTGGTCAGGCAGAAATCTGACTTTTAAATGGCTTTAGGATCTGAAAAGACATTTTTTCAAAGAAGACATGCATATGGCCAACTGCTATATGAAAAGATGCTCAATATAACTAATTGTCAGGGAAATAAATGAAACTATGGTGAGATACCACTTTACACCTGTTAAAGTGACTACTATCCAACAAGTAAGAAATACCAAGTCTTGGCAAGGATGTGAAGAAAAGGGAGCCCTTGTGCACTGTTGATGAGAATGTAAATTGGTGCAACCACTATGGAAAACGGTATGGAGGTTTCACAAAATATTGAAAAAAGAACCATTATATGACCCAGAAATTCTACCTCTGGGTACTTATAAAAAAAACACAAAAAATACTAACTCAAAAACATACATACACCCCATGTTTATTGCAGCAGTAATTACAACAGCCAAGTCAGATGGGAGCAATTTAAGTGCCCAACAATAGATAAATGGATAAAGAAAATGTCAGATGATAGATGATAGATAGATAGGTAGATAGATAGATAGATAGATAGATAGATAGATAGATAGATAGATAGATATGTAAATAGAACCGGGGTCCTCCATGTCCCAGTATGATGCTCTATCCACTGCACCACCGCCTGGTCAAGTTGGAAATGTATTTTTAAATTTTTTTTCTGAAATTAAATTTATGGGGTGAGATTGATCAATAAAAGTACATATGTTTCAGGTGAACATTTCTATAGCATTTGAACTGTTGATTATGTTATGTGCCCATCACCCAAAGTCAAATCATTTTCTATTCACTGTATATTTGTCCTTGGAAATGTATTTCTAAGAAAATTGAAAGAAAATGTATTTTTCTAAAATAAGTTAGTTATTTCTGAATGAATAAGAAGAAAGAAACTAAGAGGATCAAAGAAAGTTGTAGAAGGTTTGTGAAAGACAAACTTGAGAATTTTATGTGTGGTCAGCTAAATAAGATTAAAATGAATTGAATTATATTACATAAATTAATTTAAATATCAAAAGTAAGATTAGAGTTTGGTTTTTTTCTGTCAAAAAGACAAAAGTTTTTTGTACTATTGATGTTTTTTTTTTTAGAAAGTAATGTTAACTATATTTCAATTAAACTTATTAAGGTGACATTGGTTAATAAGATCAATACATAAGTTTCAACTATACATTACTATGATACATGATATATATATTGCATTGATGTGCTCTTAATAAGAGATTTTAAAGCAAAAGCAAAGATTTTGTGTTGTATTAAGATTATTTCTTGTGCTCTGTATCTTTAGATTTTTTGATTGTTTAGGTAAACCAAGTTTTAATATTAAAAGAGCTAAATTTTGCTTATAGCTATTTAACTTTCTCTGCTTGCTTGAAATCTTTGTCACCATGATTAAATGGACAACTAAGTATTGTTTCACAGTGACCTATAATTCTATTTGACCAAGTGTTTTAAACCCTTGATCTCTGAGCCCTAGGCAGATAGCTGGGCTGGTTAAAATGTCCTCCTGATAAGCAAAAGGTTGTCAACTGGATCCCAAGTCAGGACATATACAGAAACAGATTGATGTTTCTCTCTCTCTTTTTCTCCCTGCTTTCTCTCTCTCTCTTAAATCAATAAAATAAAGCTAAAAACTTTTATCTCTGAAACTGTAAAAGACATCCTTGAAAAAGGGGTTCTTTAGCCTGACCTGTGGTGGCGCAGTGGATAAAGTGTCAACCTGGAAACGCTGAGGTTGCTGGTTCAAAACCCTGGGCTTGCCTGGTCAAGCCACATATGGGAGTTGATGCTTCCTATTCCTCCCCCTTCTCTTTCTCTCTCTCTCTCTCTTTCTCTCTCTCTCTCTCTCTCTCCCCTCTCTCTATAATGAATAAATAAAATCTTTAAAAAATTATAAAAAAATAAAAAGGGGTTCTTTATAAAAGGAGGATATTAAACTAATTAGGCCTATTTAACATGTGGATGAACCAGAAATCTAGCTGGCATTCCAGAATAATAAATGTTCTTTTGTAACAGATTTAAGCAGTGGACACTGTATTATAGAAAATGGTATCAGAACATTCAAGAATCAAAGCTTTTACATTCAACCAAAAAAGAAAGGCTCTGACCTGGGAGAACTCACCATTGGAATCCCTGAGCCATCGGGAAGACAGTACAGCACAAAAGGCTCAAGCAGTTACCTTGCGTAATCCAAGGGGAGAGCCAGAATTGAAGCGGAGTATTTTTGGATCTCCACAATGCTGACATCATTAATGTTGACATAGCATAAATAAAATCAGGAGGTTTTGGCTAGAAATGAATGACAAAGATTTATTCAAGGGTCTTAGGGTTTGGAAACACGAGGCCTTGGTAAACACGAGGCAATACTCAGAGTATTCCAAAGAAGGAAGAAAAGCTTGAGGGTTCTTATAGCAAAAAGCATATTCTTGAGAGGAATCAGTCCTGCATTCTTAGCCTTTGGACTGATGTAATCTGGGACCTCTGGTTTGGAAAATGCATGTCAGGTGGTATGGATATGGGAACATTCTTCCTTAGTCATAAAGGGGGTAATGATGCATTGCAGAAGCACTGTGAATTTCAAACATTTAAGCTCCCTGGGTAATTAAATCAGAAATGGAATTGTTGCCCTGGCCAGGTAGCTCGGTTTGTTGGAGCATTGTTCTGAAGTGGAGAGGTTGCCAGTTCAATCCCTGCTCAGGACACATACAGGAACAGATCTGTGTTCCTGCCTCTCTCCCTCCCTTCCTCTTTTACTAAAATCAATAAATTAAAAAAATAAATAAAATAAAATAAAAATGGAATTGTTTCCTCATACCCTAACCTACTCGACTTGAGCAGCATGACTATAGAAACTCCATTTTATTTCGTCACTCTATTCCTCACTTCAATCATCAACTCTAATGACACAGACATACTCTCTGCTCTCCATAGCAACATTTCCTCTACTGGTGATTAAATGAAGCCTGTGAAATTGTGCTGCCTTTGGGTCTAACCCAGGGGTCCCCAAACTACGGCCCGCGGGCCACATGCGGCCCCCTGAGGCCATTTATCCAGCCCCCGCCGCACTTCTGGAAGGGTACCTCTTTCATTGGTGGACAGTGAGAGGAGCACATATCACTTGTTACGGCTAGCAGTGACAAATATGGAACCGGATATTGACCATCTCATTAGCTAAAAGCAGGCCCATAGTTCCCATTGAAATACTGGTCAGCTTGTTGATTTAAATTTACTTGTTCTTTATTTTAAATATTGTATTTGTTCTTGTTGTTTTTTTTTAACTTTAAAATAAGATATGTGCAGTGTGCATAGGGATTTGTTCATAGTTTTTTTTTTATAGTCTGGCCCTCCAACGGTCTGAGGGACAGTGAACTGGCCCCCTGTGTAAAAAGTTTGGGGACCCCTGGTCTAACCACTCTGTATGGCTGAACTGTTGACTTTGTTACTTGTTTCCCCACCCCCCTCTTAAACACAGGGATTGTTTGCAATCAAATCCAACAATGTTGCCTTTGATGGAGGTCAGAATTGTTTTAAATTCATTAAGACCTGTCTTCCCTTGTATATGTTTTTTGAAGATAAACATCTAGTCAAGCAGGAGATGGAGATTTTTATCCCATCATAAGAGGCAAATTTCTGCAGTAAATTCCCTTTTTGGAGGCAGTAGGATCCCAAATGCTGATAGCTGAAGTTGAGCAAAGAGGCTCTGTCAAGTCACATGCAGAAAGTGGTTCCTGTAATAATTTTGGAGTAGTAAGCAAGGAGAGTGTTGCCATTGCCTGTACTTCATATATTTTTACTCTGTTGAAAATAATGCTAATATAAAGATTTATCTATCAATAGTAAATACTAGGCTCATACCTCAGATCTGTAAATGCTGGATTTCAAAGAGATGTAAAGAACACAAAAAATGATACTTGACTTGAAAGAGAGAGAGAATACGTGAGCACGCCAATTGCGCAAGCATACTCAGAACATCGTTCCTAATAAGGCGTGTGCTGCTTGTAGAAGCACAACTAGTTGTTGTTATCTTGCAAGTCAACACTAAACCAGATTAAGACTACCCATTAATTTTAGAGAGAGAGCAAAACCTATGTAATCATTTTGGGAATAAACAGAGAGCAAACTCATTTGAAGACAGTTTTTACACAATTGGTACATGAGTTGGGACTCCCCACGTTTTCTTTTTTTTTTTTTTTTTTAATAAATTTTTATTAATGGTAATGGGATGACATTAATAAATCAGGGTACATATATTCAAAGAAAACATGTCTAGGTTATTTTGTCATCAAATTATGTTGCAAACCCCTCGCCCAAAGTCAGATTGTCCTCCGCCACCCTCTATCTAGTTCTCTGTGCCCCTCCCCCTCCCCCTAACTCTCTCCCTCCCTCCCTCCCATGTCCTCCCTCCCCCCCCCACCCTTGGTAACCACCACACTCTTGTCCATGTCTCTTAGTCTCATTTTTATGTTCCACCAATGTATGGAATCATGTAGTTCTTGTTTTTTTCTGATTTGCTTATTTCACTCCTTATAATGTTATCAAGATCCCACCATTTTGCTGTAAATGATCTGATGTCATCATTTCTTATGGCTGAGTAGTATTCCATAGTGTATATGTGCCACATCTTCTTTATCCAGTCTTCTATTGAAGGGCTTTTTGGTTGTTTCCATGTCTTGGCCACTGTGAACAGTGCTGCAATGAACATGGGGCTACATGTGTCTTCATGTATCAATGTTTCTGAGGTTTTGGGGTATATACCCAGTAGAGGGATTGCTGGGTCATAAGGTAGTTCTATTTTCAGTTTTTTGAGGAACCACCATACTTTCCTCCATAATGGTTGTACTACTTTACAGTCCCACCAACAGTGAATGAGGGTTCCTTTTTCTCCACAGCCTCTCCAACATTTGCTATTACCCGTCTTGTTGATAATAGCTAATCTAACAGGAGTGAGGTGGTATCTCATTGTAGTTTTGATTTGCATTTCTCTCATAACTAATGAAGGTGAGCATCTTTTCATATATCTGTTGGCCATTTGTATCTCTTCCTGGGAGAAGTGTCTGTTCATGTCCTCTTCCCATTTTTTTATTGGATTGTTTGTTTGTTTGTTGTTGAGTTTTATGAGTTCTTTGTAAATTTTGGATATTAGGCCCTTATCTGAGCTGTCGTTTGAAAATATCAGTTCCCATATAGTTGGCTGTTTATTTTGATATCAGTTTCTCTTGCTGAGCAAAAACTTTTAATTCTGATGTAGTCCCATTCATTTATCTTTGCCTTCACTTCTCTTGCCATTGGAGTCAAGTTCATAAAATGTTCTTTAAAACCCAGGTCCATGATTTTAGTACCTATGTCTTCTTCTATTCTATGTACTTTATTGTTTCAGGTCTTATATTTAGGTCTTTGATCCATTTTGAATTAATTTTAGTACACGGGGACAGGCTGTAGTCGAGTTTCATTCTTTTGCATGTGGCTTTCCAGTTTTCCCAACACCATTTGTTGAAGAGGCTTTCTTTTCTCCATTGTGTGTTGTTGGCCCCTTTATCAAAGATTATTTGACCATATATATGTGGTTTTATTTCTGGGCTTTCTATTCTGTTCCATTGGTCTGAGTGTCTATTTTTTTGCCAATACCATGCTGTTTTGATTATCGTGGCCCTATAATATAGTTTAAAGTCAGGTATTGTAATGTCCCCAGCTTCATTCTTTTTCCTTAGGATTGTTTTGGCTATTTGGGGTTCTTTATAGTTCCATATAAATCTGATGATTTTTTGTTCCATTTCTTTAAAAAATCTCATAGGGATTTTGATGGGAATTGCATTAAATTTGTATATTGCTTTGGGTAATATGGCCATTTTGATTATATTTATTCTTCCTATCCAAGAACAAGGAATATTTTTCCATCTCATTGTATCTTTTTCGATTTCCCTTAACAATGCTTTGTAATTTTCATTATATAGGTCCTTTACATTCTTTGTTATGTTTATTCCTAGGTATTTTATTTTTTTTGTTGCAATCGTGAAGGGGATTATTTTTTTGAGTTCGTTTTCTAATATTTCATTGTTGGCATATGGAAAGGCTATGGACTTTTGTATGTTAATTTTGTATCCTGCGACCTTACTGTATTGGTTTATTGTTTCTAATAATCTTTTTGTGGAGTCCTTCGGGTTTTCGATGTATAGGATCATATCATCAGCAAAAAGTGATACCTTTACTTCTTCTTTTCCGATATGGATGCCTTTTATTTCTTTGTCTTGTCTGATTGCTCTGGCCAGAACTTCTAGCACCACGTTGAATAAGAGTGGAGAGAGTGGACAACCCTGTCTTGTTCCTGATTTAAGGTAGAAAGTCCTCAGTTTTATGCCGTTTAATAGGATGTTGGCTGATGGTTTATCATATATGGCCTTTATCATGTTGAGATATTTTCCTTCTATACCCATTTTGTTGAGAGTCTTAAACATAAAATTGTGTTGTATTTTATCAAAAGCCTTTTCTGCATCTATTGATAAGATCATGTGGTTTTTGTTCTTTGTTTTGTTGATATGGTGTATTACGTTAACCGTTTTGCGTATGTTGAACCATCCTTGAGATTCTGGGATGAATCCCACTTGATCATGATGTATTATTTTTTTAATATGTTGTTGTATTCGGTTTGCCAGTATTTTGTTTAGTATTTTAGCATCTGTATTCATTAGAGATATTGGTCTGTAGTTTTCTTTCTTTGTGCCATCCTTGCCAGGTTTTGGTATGAGGGTTATGTTGGCCTCATAAAATGTGTTTGGAAGTATTGCTTCTTCTTTAATTTTTTGGAAGACTTTGAGTAGAATAGGAACCAAGTCTTCTTTGAATGTTTGATAGAATTCACTAGTATAACCGTCTGAGCCTGGACTTTTATTTTTGGGGAGATTTTTAATAGTTTTTTTCTATTTCCTCCCTGCTGATTGGTCTGTTTAGGCTTTCTGCTTCTTCATGACTCAGTCTAGGAAGGTTGTATTGTTCTAGGAATTTATCTATTTCTTCTAGATTGTTGTATTTGGTGGCATATAATTTTTCATAGTATTCTACAATAATTCTTTGTATTTCTATGATGTCTGTGGTGATATCTCCTCTTTCATTTTGGATTTTATTTATTTGAGTCCTGTGTCTTTTTTCCTTGGTGAGTCTTGCCAAGGGTTTGTCAATTTTGTTGATCTTTTCAAAGAACCAGCTCCTTGTTTTATTGATTTTTTCTATAGTTTTTCTGTTCTCTATTTCATTTATTTCTGCTCTGATTTTTATTATCTCCTTTCTTCGGCTGGTTTTGGGTTGTCTTTGTTCTTCTTTTTCTAGTTCCTTAAGGTGTGAAGTTAAGTGGTTTACTTCGGCTCTCTCTTGTTTGTTCATATAGGCCTGAAGTGATATGATCTTTCCGCTTATTACTGCTTTTGCTGCATCCCAGAGATTCTGATATGTCGTATTTTCATTTTCATTTGTCTGTATATATCTTTTGATTTCTGCGCTTATTTCTTCTTTGACCCATTCATTTTTTAGAAATATGTTGTTTAGTTTCCACATTTTTGTGGGTTTTTCCCCCTCTTTTTTGCAGTTGAATTCTAGTTTCAAGGCTTTATGATCAGAAAATATGCTTGGTACAATTTCAATTTTTCTAAATTTGCTGATATTGTCTTTGTGGCCCAACATATGGTCAATTCTTGAGAATGTTCCATGTACACTAGAGAAAAATGTATACTCTGTCGCTTTGGGATGAAGTGTCCTGTAGATGAATATCATATCCAGGTGTTCTAGTATTTCGTTTAAGGCCACTATATCTTTATTGATTCTCTGTTTGGATGACCGATCTAGAGCCGTCAGCGGTGTATTGAGGTCACCAAGTATGATTGTATTTTTGTTAGTTTTTGTTTTAAGGTCAATAGCTGTCTTATATATTTTGGTGCTCCTTGGTTTGGTGCATATATATTAAGGATTATTATGTCTTCTTGATTCAACTTCCCCTTAATCATTATGATATGACCATTTTTGTCTCTGAGTACTTTTTCTGTCTTGTAGTCAGCATTATTAGATATGAGTATTGCTACACCTGCTTTTTTTTGGGTGTTGTTTGCTTGGAGTATTGTTTTCCAGCCTTTCACTTTGAATTTGTTTTTATCCTTGTTGCTTAGATGTGTTTCTTGTAGGCAGCATATAGTTGGATTTTCTTTTTTAATCCATTCTACTACTCTGTGTCTTTTTATTGGTAAGTTTAATCCATTTACATTTAGTGTAATTATTGACACTTGTGGGTTCCCTACTGCCATTTTATAAATTGCTTTCTGTTAGTTTTGTATCTAGTTTGATTCTTCTCTTTTGTTTTTCTATCATTTGCTTTTGTTTGTTTGTGTTCCATACTTCTTTCCTCTGTTGCTACCTTTTTTAAGTCAAGTGTTTTTGTGGTGGTTTTTTTAAGGGTGGTTACCATTAAGTAATGAAAAGGGTACCTACCATATTCATTGTAGTACCCTATCTTATAAGTATTTCTGCACTTCATCATCCTTTGCTACTGTTAATTTCCATCCTCTCCCCCCTTTATTTCCTTTGTTGTCACAGTTTAAGTTTGGTTTTATTGTGTTCTTGGTGGAGCTGTTACTTGTGGTGTTGTTTTCTTTTGTTCTTTGAATCTGGTTGGAAAACCCCCCTTAGTATTTCCTGGAGTGGGGGCTTTCTGTTGATAAATTCTCTCATCTTTTCTGTATTTGTGAATGTTTTTATATCTCCTTCATACTTGAAGGATAGCTTTGATGGATATAGTATTCTTGGCTGAAAGTTCCTCTCTTTCAGGGCTTTAAATATTGGGGTCCACTCTCTTCTAGCTTGTAGAGTTTCTGCTGAGAAATCTGATGATAATCTAATGGGCCTTCCTTTATATGTTGTACTCTTCTTTTCCCTGGCTGCCTTGAGAATTTTTTCTTTGTCATTGGTTTGTGTCATCTTTATTATGATGTGCCTTGGAGTAGGTTTGTTGGGGTTAAGAAAACTTGGTGTTCTGTTTGCTTCTTGAATTTGAGGCTTTAGTTCCTTCCACAGGCTTGGGAAGTTCTTGTCTATTATTTGTTTGAGTATATTCTCCATTCCATTTTCTTTCTCTTCTCCCTATGATATACCTATTATTCTTATGTTATTCTTTCTGATGGAGTCAGACAATTCCTGTAGGGCTTTCTCGTTTTTTATTATTTTTGAGTCTCTTTCTTCTTCTCTCTGTTGTGCCTCAAGTTGTTTGTCTTCTATTTCACTAATCCTATCTTCAATCTGGGCTGTTCTGTTAGCTAAGCTTGTTACCTCGTTTTTCAGCTCATGAATTGAGTTTTTCATTTCTGTTTGATTTGTTTTTATAGTTTCAATTTCCTTGGTAATATATTCTTTGTGTTCATTGAGTTGTTTTCTGATCTCCCTATATTGCCTTTCTGTGTTTTCTTGTATATCTCTGAGTATTTTTAAGATTTCTATTTTAAATTCTCTGTCATTTAGCTCCAAGGCTTCCAATATGTTAAGTCTTTTCTCCATCGATTTTTCCACATCTGTTTGTGTTACCTCTCTTTCTTTTGTATCCATAATATTCGATTTCCTCTTTCTTATCGGCATCTGAGGGTGGTCTTATTGATAGCACTAATTAGAATTAATAAAGAGTAAAAAGAAAAAAAAAAAGGGTAAAACACCCCACAAAAAAAAACAGTAATAATTTATTATTTCCCCCTTTTTTTCTCTCTTCTCTTTCCCTCCTCTCCCCTCCTCAGGGAAATATCTTGCCTATAATGGAGGGCCTGATTTGGGGTGAAGAGTTCAAGCGGCAAAAAAAAGGGAGTAGGGACCTACTAAATGCAAAAAAAAAAAAAAGGAAGAAAATCTTAGACAAGCATAAGATGATTTGCTTGTAAGTGATGGTCAACTAAGAGATATAATGAGAGGGATAAGAGGGAATCAGAAAAAAGGACCAAAAAAGAATAATAAAGAAGAAAAAATAAAATAATAAGTAAAAATCTGTTGTATTAAGTGGAGCGAAGACTAAATACAATGGAGACCTTGGGTTGGGAGGACCCAAAATGCCACAAAAATAAACAAACAAGAGAAAAAAAATAAAAACTAAAGCAAAAAAGAGAAATAAAGCCAAAAAAAAGCCTTGAGTCCCAAATTAACTAATTTGTTCGTGATTGAGGATTATATGGGAGGAAAGTAAAATGAGAAAAGAAAAAACGAATAGAAAGGAAAAAATAAGAAAAAGAGAATAACGAAGGAAGAAATAAAATAGGAGGAGAAAAAAACAAAATAAAGCAAGAAAAAAAAAAAAGAAAAACAAAAGAGGAGAGAGTGAGAGTTAAGTGTTTTGGAGTATAACCTTAAAGGAGGGTGAGGATGAAGAAGAAAAATAAAATGCAACACTCATGGGTAGTGTAGTTCAAGAAAGGGGAAGCATAAGATGGGCAGAGAATAGAAGGACCGAGGTGGAGGAAATAAAGGCAAAAAGATAGAAGAAACAAACAACAACAACAAAAAAAAAAAAATTAGTGGATCAAGTTGTAAAGTCTGTGGGTTTTTCTTGATTTTGAGAGGTTAACTTCTTCCTTTTTCTTTTCTCTCCCTCTTCCTAGTCGGTGACTCTGTACCCCAGGCTCTGCCCCTGTGTCACTCTTAGGTAGGGATTTGCAGTTGATGGGATTCTATGGCAATGTCATATAATTGGCTTTAGTCTTGCTGGAAGTAAAGGCTTGTTGGCGTTTGCAGGGTCCAACGATGAGAGAGTTTGCTTTCCTGGATTCTCTCTCCTAGTCCCCCCTTTCTGAATTAGCAGCCTGGTGATCCAGCTATAAGGCTGCAACTGCTTCTGCCTGGGGAGTAAGAGGCTCAAAGAGCTGGGAAATCCCCACTCTATCCCCACTCAGTGCAAGGCTTTGGGAAAGGCTCTGAGAGTCAGGGCCTCCAGTGTAATCAGGCGGGGGTGGGAGTCAATTGTTGTCAAGGTGACTGTTCAGCGCCTATCATTTAGTTGGACCTCTCAACCCAGGCTTTCCACACTTTGTAGCCTGTTTTTGCAGGGAAGAAGAGGCACTAGTCTCTGCTTACGACTAGTGTAGTATAGACCTTATTATCTGCCAAGTCCTTCTTGTTAGCGTTTATCCCTGAATATGGAGGCTCTATCAATCAGAAGTTGCCCCCGCCCCTTTAGCGAGAGGCACTAAAAAATATCACGCCTCTTGTCTTGGATCGCTGAACTGAGAGAGATCTTATCAATTAGAACCGAGGGTGCGCAGATTTTATGGGTTAAGCTAATTTCAGTGATTGGGTCACAGCTGTGCTTCCGAAGGTATTTTAGGCTGCCTGCGCGAGCCCCTCCCCCAACGCTTGATTGTTAGCTTGAATGGCTGGGTGAGGTGCCCCGCCCACGGAGAGAATCTCCCAAGCCTCTCCCGCTCGCCCAGCCGCTGGCGGCTGGACTGCACCAGGCGCAGGATAATGGAGCCCCCTGGGTGTGCGGGCCAGCAGGGCGCCCTGGGCGCGTGGAATGCCCAAGGCACGCGCGCGAATGGGGCGCTCTGGGCACCGGTGGCCGGCGACCCCCACTCACAGTGTGCGGGCCGCTGGGAACGTCAGCGGTGCTCAACCAGACCGGGCGCGTGCGGCTGCTCGCGGCGGCTCGTGGCGGCCGCTCGCGGTGGCGGCTCGCGGGGGCTCGCGGGGCTCGCGGCGGCCGCTCACGGCGGCTCGCGGTTCCCACATATATGGGCTGACTCACCGCAGGTGCACTCCCTCACGGCTTGAATGAGCGTCGCTGCTGCGGTAGCTTCCTCCACACCCTCGTCTCTCAGATTCAAGTGATAACAGTCCTTTTGCTTTCAGTTTGTGTGGAACTCCGGAATGCTCCGAGGATAAATTTTTCTGTTTCTAGTTGATAAATTTGTTGTGATTTAGGGGAGAGCTGTCGGACGCGCTTCTCACGGCGCCATTTCCGTGACATCACCTCCCCCCACGTTTTCAAACAACTCCACAGCCGTGTTGTGTATAGGTCTGTCACCAGCCAGAAACTCAGAGCCCAGGCAACGTTCTTCAGAAACCACATACTTTTGTTTTATGACCTGATATATTTAGAAACCACAATTCTTAGTTTTATGACACTTAAAAGTTATTAACAGTGTAATAGGATCTGAAGTTCAAAAAGGATCCCAGGATCAAAGTCTGACAGCTCAGCATGTTCTGAAAAAAGTTTAAGGCAACAAGTGTTTTTTTCCTTTATTCTTCTTTCTCTCTTTCTTTCTTTCTTTCTTTCTTTCTTTCTTCTTTCTTTCTTTCTTTCCTTTGTGTGTGTGTGTGTGTTATTGTTTATCTAGCTCTGTATTGTAGAGAAAAATAAGGCATGTGCCTTACATTTCTTACATACATTTAGTTATCAAATATCAAACTGCATAGAATTAGTTATGAAAGTTCAGTAAGAAGGGAGGTCAATGAACATGAAATAATCGAGGAGGTCTTTCTGGAATAAGTATGAGGCTGGAAGAACTGGTAGAGTTTGGTTATTTGGATGAGTGGAAAGAAAGAACTGACTATTCTGCAATGGTTTTTGTGCATGTGTATGTGGGTACATTCACATGCTTTGTTCTGGTGTTTTAACGGGATAGTAATGGCTCCAACCTGACAAGAAGAAATAAATAGTGCTCAGGCTCTTAAAAGAGGTAGGTTCAGATGGCAGAGGCCCTGGAAGTCAGGGCAGAAAGGTGCAGATTTTGTAGGTCATGATTCACTGCATAAGGAAAGTTATGATGCATTACTTTCTTATGGCTGCTGTGACAAATTACCACATAGCGGCTTAAAAACCACATAAGCTTACAGTTTTGGAAATTGGTCATCCATGTGGGTCATATTGGGCTAAAATCAAGGTGTAAACAGAGCTGTGTTTTTTCTGGAGGCTCTAGGAAAATCTGTTTTGTTTTTTTGTGTGTTTTTTTTTTTTGCATTTCTTGGCTTGTTGGTGCTTCTTTCATTTTCTTTTAATTTTATTTATTTATTTATTTATTTATTTATTCATTCATTCATTCATTCATTCATTTTAGTGAGGAGAGAAAAAGAGAGACAGAGAGGGAGAGAAAAGAGGGGAGAAGCAGGAAGCATTAACTCCCATATGTGCCTTGACCCGGAAAAACCAGGGTTTTGAATCGGGGACCTCAGCCTTCCAGGTCAACACATTATTCACTGCACCACCACAGGTCAGACTTTCTTCATTTTCTAAACTAGCAATCACATCACTCCAAATTCTGCCTCCATCCTTACCTCTTCTTCTCTGGCCCTTCCATCTTTTAAAGACCTTTGTGATTGCACAGGTCTCACCTGGATAATCTAGATACTCTTCCTATGTTAAGATCCTTAACATTATCACATCTGCAAAATCCTTTTTCCCATAAAAGGTAACACATTTGTAGTTTCAAGGATATGATGTTTACATTTCTGGGGGGAACATTATTCTGCCTACCACATATGGTACGATGACTGAATCCTAGCCCTGGATCAGTAAATCACTGTTAGCTTTTAAAAGTTGGTGCCAATGTAAAGATGCTAAGCAGGAGTGTATAACAAGCCTTGTTTCTTATAATGAATACTCTTGACACATGGTTGTATTTGTGATGCACATATCAGTTCTAAAAAGCACCAGAACAGAAGAGAATACCGTGGGCCTGCAACACACACCCTTTACCCTGTCACCACAGGCAATTCAGGTTGGCCTGGCACTTGGGGATTCTGCAGGAGTAAATAACTTGGGAAGGACAGGACCCCAGTGAATGAAAATGGAAAGACATTAAGATGTAAGCAACCAGGGCAGACATAGCTAAACAGAGTGACCACAGGAAGGAAATGGGTCATGTTCACCAATTCTTTTTGTGCTTAATTTCACTTCTCCTTTTCCATTAAGTTTTTCCTTATTTCTTAGTGCTCAGTGTAAGTTATTATTTTGGTCACATGGATGAAGAAAATGTCCATGGATCTATTTCACTGGCAAGAAGGGGTGATATTTTAAATGATTTCATAATAGTAACAGAGCTGACTCATTGTTTTAATGAATATATATTACAAGCCAACTTAGTACCCGGCACTATGGACAGCCAAAATGGCCTTCAGTCCATAATCTCAAGATATCATGGTCTAGTAATTCTCACAATAGTCATGTGAGATAGTTGTATTATCCCTACTTCCTGGTAAAAGAAAAATGTATAAAAAGGTTAAATAACTCATCCAAGGCCATACAGCTAAGAAATGACAGGACAGAAATTTGAATGCACATCCACCTGAAGCTAAGGACCACCTTCTTCCCACCATAGTGTTTGGCTTTCCTCTAGACTCAAATGCTTTTGTGTTCTTTCTCTTTAAATTATTGTACTCAAGAAGGTAAGGACAGATGGGGGACTGAGCTGAGCCCTGAGTCCCTTCAAATGTTTTTATAAAATACCCTTTATAGCTTGACATTTTTGGTTAATTTACTATCAAAGGCTCATATTCACTAAAACAAAGAGAGTGTATTACTTTGCAAAAATTTACGTGAATTTATTCAAACAAGCTTATGTAACATGGCCCTTGTTGGTTAAATAAGTTTGTAAATATGATATATATGTTTGCTCGCTTATAGTTTGCATTGAGTGTGGGGGACAGGCTATGTAAGCAGACTGGGTCGTTATAGCATAAGTTTTAAGACTAAGCCTTTCCCACCCTTTTAATACTAAGATCTTCTCAACACTAAGCTTTTCCCCACACTCTTGACTATTGCATGATGTGAGGTTGTGCACTCTCATAAGGAATCCCATTATGCCTCAGATAAGTGACTTTGTATCAGAGACTTACTTGTTTGTATATTGGATTAAAGGTTTTGATTTCTACACTATAAACTGGGGCAGACCGGGAGTTTGCTCTCTCTCGGTTCCTGAGATTAGCATTAGAGGAGAAAGCAGAGGAAAGAGAGCAGAGAAAGGCACGTGGAGGAGAGGAGAAGCAGCCAAGATGGCAGAGTGCTGAGGGAGAAGCCAGTTTGTGCAGAGTTTGTACAGAGAGAAGGAGATGGGGAACAGAGGTGAATAAGGCTGGTGAGATAGAAACCTTTGATTCTAGGAAACTCGGATAAGTCAGTGGCTTTGGGAGCCCTGAATGGAAAAGGAAGTGTTTTCCCACTGTGTGTATTTCTTGCCTGCTGGTGCAAGCTAGGATTAAAGCTAATGGCCCACCAGTTCTTGTCTCCATTGTTTCATTACCGTCTGTCCGAATCAAATGTGAACCTGCATGGTCCAGGCAGCTGTGATGGTGGCTGTGGCTACTGGCCATAAAGCCCTATAATTCTGAAGTTAACTGACTTGCCTGTCAATTGTGGCTGTGGTATATTCATTCCTCCTTATGCTGATGCACATTATTAACATTAAAAAAATACTCAAGGGAATTTTATAGTCAGTAAATGCTACAGGAGCTCGGAGTGGGGCAGATAGAACCACGGTCTGGAGGAGATCAGTGATAGCTTCTGGGAAGGTCAGATTTGAACTGAGTCTTAAGGGTGGTTGGAATTTGGATAAGCAGATGGGATAAGAGACACTAGATGAGATCAAGAGGCATGAAAGATAAGACGCCCACAGTATTTTTAGAGGCCGTAACAAAACTCATTTGGAAAGAATGTTAGCGCTAATGTGGAATAATTCTATGAAAGCTCTTTCCACTCCTTCCAGACAAACTCCGACTCACTCTTCAAAGATCCTTCACTCTACACTTCCACATTTCCCCTTATGAAGTTGTTCTTAATCACTAGGCAAAGAAAGTGGAACATACCCACAAAACTAAGCACCTCGCCTCTCTGCCCAGTAGTTCCACATGCACCAGGGCATTATTGGCAATGGTGTGCTGGAGCCTTCTCATACCAGATCCTAAAGGCCAATTATAAAATGTTCAGGAATTTTGTAAGTCATCTGTTAAACGTGGGTAAATTACATAAAATTAAAATTAAATAAATTATATTAAAAACAACAATAATAAACACCTAAAACTCATCCCTTCTTAATTATTTTACAATATTTTACTATTGTTCATCTCATTGGAATTCTTTATGTCAACTGCAGTTGTATAATATAAATATAAATATTATATAATTGTGTGTTACTGTGCATTTCTTCCCAACTTCATTTCAGTGGTATCATGTTGGTAGCTTGAAGTGAGCCATGGAGTTTATAACACAGAAACTGGCAACTACCACAGAACAGAAAGTGATTTGTTATTTTGCTGACTGACTGAAACACAGGTCAGTATAACTTTTCTGTAAAGATTCATATAATAAATATTTTAGATTTTATAGGCCTTGCCTATCACAACTATTCAACTGTAGGTATAACTTGAATGCATCCACACACAACATGAAAATAAATGTGTATACTGTGTTTCAATACATTTTTTTAAAATTAAAATCAAAATGCATTGAGATAATGAGATGAATTTGGTTATAATTTGACAACCCTTAATCTTGGTTTAAGAAAGCAATGGAGGATGACGTCAGAGTAATGGCGGAGTAGGAAGCGATACCGATAAATCTCCCCCAAAACTCAACAAGATCTTCAACCAGAAACAGAAAAACCTATATTTGGAGCTTCCAGATTCTTCGCAATACACCCAAAGGTATGATTGAGTGAAAAATTGGCTAAATATATAACCAAACCCCGAAGGAAATAGGGAGTAAGAAATGCTCCGCCTTCCTCACTAACCTAAACAGGGCGGCTTTCTCTGGTAACTGTGAATATAGAAACTGAGGCGGGCAAAGGGGGTGAATAGATCCAGGCCCCCGCAGCAAAAACGGCCGAACCAGGCTGTGGCTCAGAGATCCAAGCCGAGGAAAATCTGATCCTGTGGCAACCCGGGCAATACAAGCTAACACTCGCGCCAAACCCAAACAAAGAAAGACAAGCGGAGCGGCCATTTTACCCGGTCTCCTGGTTGGTGCGCAGTTAGTGGAAGAGAGATTTCTTCCTAAGCCGCGGAAGTGGGTGCCCGTGTTGCCCCACGGAGAGGCAGGGTCAGAGGCCTTTCTGTGGGCTGAGGGCAGAGCCTCTGGGCAGCCCCAGCACCCTGGGAAAGCCACGCACGGGAGGGAGTGAGAACTAATCCCAACGGTGGAGATTTTCCGTGCTGGAGGCTGTTTCACTCAGAGGGAACCACGGCCGGCCTCATATCCTGGTTTGCGCGCGCAGATAAGGAGTGAGCGATTCCTCCGAGTGCCTCGGCAGTGCGCGCCCGTGTTATCACAGAGAGGGGCAGAGTCAGGGGCCTTTGTGTGGGCCAAAGCGGAATCTCGGGCCGCCCCAGCGCCTTGCAAAAGCCGCACACGGGGACGGAGCGAGACTCAATTCCAACGCTGCAACTTTTCCCTGCGGTTGGGGGTTTCACTCAGAGCGTGAGACTGCTGGCCGGATATCCTGGTTGCAGACAGTGAGTGAGAGTTTCCTCCAAGCGCCCCGGAAGTGGGCGCCCGCTTGTGTTACCGGATAGAGTGGCAGAGCCAGAGGTCTTCGAGTGGGCGGAAAGCCCGCCTGATTATGCTAGCAGCTCTGACTGACTGAGCCTTACCCAGAGCCCTGTGCTGAGTGGAAATAGAGTGGGGAGTTGCCAGCAATTTGAGCCTCTTACTATCCAGGCAGAGGCAGCAGCAACCCCATACCTGGACTATCAGGCTACTAATTGAGGAAGGAAAGACTAGGAGAAAGGCTCCAGGAACACGGACTCTCTCACTGTTGGAGCCTATAAATGCTAATGAGCCTCGACTCCCAACGAGAATAAAGCACAATACATGACATTGCCATAGAGACTTATCAACTGCAAACCTCTACCTGAGCGTGCCAAAGGGGCAGAACCCGGGGTACAGAGTCACCGACCAGGAAGAGGGAGAGAAAAGAAAAAGCAAGAAGATAACCTCTCAAAATCAAGAATAATCTGCAGACTTTATAACCTATCCCATTTTATTATATTTGTTTGTTTGTTTCTCTTATCTTCATTCTTGAGACTTTTTTTCCTCCTCCAATTTGGTCAATTAACTCTCTACCGGTCTTACTCTCTCCTCTCCTTGAACTACACTACCCATAAGTGTTACATCTCCCATTATCTTTTCTCTTCTCTTCCTTTCTCTCTATGAGGGTTGCACTCCAAAACCCTTAACTCTCTCTCTCTCTCTCCTTTCTTTTTTCTTCTTTTAGTGGTTCCCTCTTTTTTTCTCTCTCTCTCTTTCTTTTCTCCCTCTATATTAGTTTCTTCCTTTCTCCTTTACATCTCCTCTCATTCAAACCTCAATAACAAACAAATTATCTTATCTGGGACTCAAACCTATGTTTGTGGCATTTTGGGGGGTTTTTACTTCACCTTTTTAACTCACTAGCAGTGCTCCCATCCCTGGCTCTCCATATTATCTAGTTCTTGTTCCACTAAATACAATAGTAAGTTTTTAATTTGTCCCCCCATTTTTCCATTTTCCTCTTATTCCTCTCATCATAACTCTTAGAAAACCAACACCTAAAAGCAAATCATTTTATTCTTGACCCAAATTTTTTCCTTATTTGCTTTTTGTGGGTCCATACGCTCTTTTTTTTTTCCTTTTTTTTTTTTTTTCTTTTTTTTTTCTTTCTCTCTTTTTTGCCCCTTTATTACTTTTCCCCAATTCAGGCCCTCCATCACAGGCATTGTTTGTTATAACTCACAGTCCACCACAAGATTTTCTCAAGAAAGAGGGGAGAGGAGAGGAGAGGAAAAAAAGAGGGGGGGAATAATTTCCTTTTTTAAAAATTTTTATTTTATTTTATTTTTCTTTATTTCATTATTAATTTTTTTTAAAAAAAAAACAACTTTTTTCGATTTGTTATTTTTTTATTTTTTTTAACTTTTTATTCTTTATTAAATCTCATTAATACTATCAACAAAACTACCCTCAGATGCCATTAAGGAAGAGAAAATCGAATATCATGGATACAAAAGAAAGAGAGGTAACACAGCTAGATGAGGAAAAATCTATGGAGAAAAAATTTAATATATTGGAAACCTTGGAGCTAAATGACAGAGAATTCAAGATAGAAATCCTAAAAATCCTCCGAGATATACAAGAAAACACAGAAAGGCAATATAGGGAAATCAGAAAACAACTCCATGAACACAAAGAATATATGTCCAAGGAAATTGAAACTATAAAAACAAATCAAACAGAGATGAAAAACTCAATTCACGAGCTGAAAAACGAAGTAACAAGCTTAGCTCATAGAACAGGTCAGATAGAAGAGAGGATTAGTGAAATAGAAGACAAGCAACTTGAGGCACAACAGAGAGAAGAAGAAAGAGACTCCAAAATTAAAAAAATGAGATAGCCCTACAAGAATTATCTGACTCCATCAAAAAGAATAACATAAGAATAATAGGTATATCAGAGGGAGAAGAGAGAGAAAATGGAATGGAGAACATACTTAAACAAATAATTGATGAGAACTTCCCAAGCCTGTGGAAAGAACTAAAGCCTCAAGTTCAAGAAGCAAACAGAACTCCAAGTTTTCTTAACCCCAACAAACCTACTCCAAGGCATATCATAATGAAATTGACACAAACCAACAGCAAAGAAAAAATTCTCAAGGCAGCCAGGGAAAAGAAGAATACAACATATAAAGGAAGGCCCATTAGATTATCATCAGATTTCTCAGCAGAAACTCTACAAGCTAGAAGAGAGTGGACCCCAATATTTAAAGTCCTGAAAGAGAGGAACTTTCAGCCACGAATACTATACCCATCAAAGCTATCCTTCAAATACGAAGGAGAAATAAAAACATTCACAGATACAGAAAAGATGAGGGAATTTATCATCAGAAAACCCCCACTCCAGGAATTACTAAAGGGGGTTCTCCAATCAGATACAAAGAACAAAAAAAAACAGAGCCACAAGTAAAAGCTCCAAGAAGAACACAATAAAACCAAATTTAAACTGTGACAGCAACAAAAAGAAAGAGGGGGAGAAGACGGAGATTAACAGTAGCAAAGGACGATGGAGTGCAAAAGTACTCACAAAATAGTTCGCTACAATGAACAGGGTAGGGACCCTTTTCATTACTCAAATGTAACCACCATTGAAAAAACCACCACAGAAGCACATGAGATAAAAAAGATAGCAACAGAGGAAAGATGTATGGAATACAACCAAATAAAAACAAAAGATAGAAAAACGAAAGAGAAGGATCAAACAAGACACAAAACTAACAGAAAGCAAGATATAAAATGGCAATAGGGAACTCACAAGTATCAATAATTACACTAAATGTAAATGGATTAAACTCACCAATAAAAAGGCACAGAGTAGCAGAATGGATTAAAAAAGAAAATCCAACTGTATGCTGCCTACAGGAAACTCATCTAAGTAACAAGGATAAAAACAAATTCAAAGTGAAAGGCTGGAAAACAATACTCCAAGCAAATAACATCCAAAAAAAAGCAGGTGTAGCAATACTCATATCAGATAATGCTGACTACAAGACAGGAAAAGTACTTAGAGACAAAAATGGCCATTTCATAATGGCTAAGGGGACACTGAATCAAGAAGACATAACAATTCTTAATATATATGCACCAAACCAAGGAGCACCAAAATATATAAGACAGCTACTTATTGATCTTAAAACAAAAACTGACAAAAATACAATCATACTTGGAGACCTCAATACACCGCTGACGGCTCTAGATCGGTCATCCAAACAGAGAATCAACAAAGACATAGTGGCCTTAAACAAAACACTAGAGCACCTGGATATGATAGACATCTACAGGACATTTCATCCCAAAGTGACTGAGTATACATTTTTCTCTAGTGTACATGGATCATTCTCAAGAATTGACCATATGTTGGGCCACAAAAACAATATCAGCAAATTCAGAAAAATTGAAGTTGTACCAAGCATATTTTCTGATCATAAAGCCTTGAAACTAGAATTCAACTGCAAAAAAGAGGAAAAAAATCCCACAAAAATGTGGAAACTAAACAACATACTTTTAAAAAATGAATGGGTCAAAGAAGAAATAAGTGCAGAGATCAAAAGATATATACAGACTAATGAAAATGACAATACGACATATCAGAATCTATGGGATGCAGCAAAAGCAGTGATAAGAGGGAAGTTCATATCGCTTCAGGCATATATGAACAAACAAGAGAGAGCCCAAGTGAACCACTTAACTTCCCACCTTAAGGAACTAGAAAAAGAAGAACAAAGACAACCCAAAACCAGCCGAAGAAAGGAGATAATAAAAATCAGAGCAGAAATAAATGAATTAGAGAACAGAAAAACTATAGAAAAAATTAATAGAACAAGGAGCTGGTTCTTTGAAAAGATCAACAAAATTGACAAACCCTTGGCAAGACTTACCAAGGAAAAAAGAGAAAGAACTCATATAAACAAAATCCAAAATGAAAGAGGAGAAATCAGCACGGACACTGTAGATATACAAAGAATTATTGTAGAATACTATGAAAAACTTTATGCCACTAAATTCAACAACCTAGAAGAAATGGATAAATTCCTAGAACAATGCAACCTTCCTAGACTGAGTCAAGAAGAAGCAGAAAGCCTAAACAGACCTATCAGTAGAGAAGAAATAGAAAAAACCATTAAAAACCTCCCCAAAAATAAAAGTCCAGGCCCTGACGGCTATACCAGCGAATTTTATCAAACATTCAAAGAAGACTTGGTTCCTATTCTACTCAAAGTCTTCCAAAAAATTGAAGAAGAAGCAATACTTCCAAACACATTTTATGAGGCCAACATAACCCTCATACCAAAACCAGGCAAGGATGGCACAAAAAAAGAAAACTACAGACCAATATCTCTAATGAATACAGATGCTAAAATACTAAACAAAATACTAGCAAATCGAATACAACAACGTATTAAAAAAATAATACATCATGATCAAGTGGGATTCATCCCAGAATCTCAAGGATGGTTCAACATACGTAAAACGGTTAACGTAATACACCATATCAACAAAACAAAGAACAAAAACCACATGATCTTATCAATAGACGCAGAAAAGGCTTTCGATAAAATACAACACAATTTTATGTTTAAGACTCTCAACAAAATGGGTATAGAAGGAAAATATCTCAACATGATAAAGGCCATATATGATAAACCATCAGCTAACATCATATTAAATGGCACTAAACTGAAGGCTTTCCCCCTTAAATCAGGAACAAGACAGGGTTTTCCACTCTCTCCACTCTTATTTAATGTGGTACTAGAGGTTCTAGCCAGAGCAATCAGACAAGACAAAGAAATAAAAGGCATCCATATCGGAAAAGAAGAAGTAAAGGTATCACTTTTTGCAGATGATATGATCCTATACATCGAAAACCCCAAAGAATCCACAAAAAGACTACTAGAAACAATAAGCCAATACAGTAAGGTCGCAGGATACAAAATTAACATACAGAAGTCAATAGCCTTTCTATATGCCAACAATGAAACAACTGAGAAGGAACTCAAAAGAATAATCCCCTTCACGATTGCAACAACAACAAAAAAATACTTAGGAATAAACATAACAAAGAATGTAAAGGACTTATATAATGAAAACTATAAACCATTGTTAAGGGAAATCGAAAAAGATATAATGAGATGGAAGAATATACCTTGTTCTTGGCTAGGAAGAATAAATATAATCAAGATGGCTATATTACCCAAAGCAATATACAAATTTAATGCAATTCCCATCAAAATTCCAATGACATTTTTTAAAGAAATAGAGCAAAAAATTATCAGATTTATATGGAACTATAAAAAACCCCGAATAGCCAAAGCAATCCTAAAGAAAAAGAATGAAGCTGGGGGCATAACAATACCTGACTTCAAACTCTATTATAGGGCCACGACAATCAAAACAGCATGGTATTGGCAGAAAAATAGACACTCAGACCAATGGAACAGAATAGAAAGTCCAGAAATAAAACCACATATATATAGTCAAATAATTTTTGATAAAGGGGCCAACAACACACAATGGAGAAAAGAAAGCCTCTTCAATAAATGGTGCTGGGAAAACTGGAAAGCCACATGCAAAAGAATGAAACTGGACTACAGTCTCTCCCCCTGTACAAAAATTAACTCAAAATGGATCAAAGATCTAAACATAAGACCTGAAACAATTAAGAACATAGAAGAAGACATAGGTACTCAACTCATGGACCTGGGTTTTAAAGAGCATTTTATGAATTTGACTCCAATGGCAAGAGAAGTGAAGGCAAAAATTAATGAATGGGACTACATCAGACTAAGAAGTTTTTGCTCAGCAAGGGAAACTGATAACAAAATAAACAGAAAGCCAACTAAATGGGAAATGATATTTTCAAACAACAGCTCAGATAAGGGCCTAATATCCAAAATATACAAAGAACTCATAAAACTCAACAACAAACAAACAAACAATCCAATACAAAAATGGGAAGAGGATATGAATAGACACTTCTCCCAGGAAGAAATACAAATGGCCAACAGATATATGAAAAGATGCTCATCTTCTTTAGCTATTAGAGAAATGCAAATCAAAACGGCAATGAGATACCACCTCACACCTGTTCGATTAGCTGTTATTAGCAAGTCAGGTAATAGCAAATGTTGGAGAGGCTGTGGAGAAAAAGGAACCCTCATACACTGTTGGTGGGAAAGTAAAGTAGTACAACCATTATGGAAGAAAGTATGGTGGTTCCTCAAAAAACTGAAAATAGAACTACCTTATGACCCAGCAATCCCTCTACTGGGTATATATCCCCAAAACTCAGAAACATTGATACGTAAAGACACATGCAGCCCCATGTTTATTGCAACATTGTTCACAGTGGCCAGGACATGGAAACAACCAAAAAGCCCATCAATAGATGACTGGATAAAGAAGATGTGGCACATATACACTATGGAATACTACTCAGCCATAAGAAATGATGACATCGGAACATTTACAGCAAAATGGTGGGATCTTGATAACATGATACGAAGCGAAATAAGTAAATCAGAAAAAAACAGGAACTGTATTATTCCATACGTAGGTGGGACATAATAGTGAAACTAAGAGACATTGATAAGAGTGTGGTGGTTACGGGGGGGAGGGGGGAATGGGAGAGGGATAGGGGGTGGGAGGGGCACAAAGAAAACAAGATAGAAGGTGACAGAGGACAATCTGACTTTGGGTGGTGGGTATGCAACATAATTGAACGACAAGATAACCTGGACTTGTTATCTTTGAATATATGTATCCTGATTTATTGATGTCACCCCATTAAAAAAATAAAATTATAAAAAAAAAAAAAAAAAAAAGAAAGCAATGGAGAAATTTTAACAACACAGATTAAATTTAAAATTGTATTATAACTTCTGTATTATGAATAATAACAATATTGAGGATTATTTTTCTAGTGTTCAAAAACTATTTTCCAATTCAGCAAGAAAGTTGCTCATATAATTGATCAACAAATAAAATTTCAATATATCTTTGTTGTTTCACTTCCATCTTCTTCATTAATGCATATAAAAATATCAATAAGCATTCCTATGAGAACTGTAATTCTTTGTCAATTGTAATGACAGATTGACTATAGATACAAGAATTCAATCAAAATCAGTGAAAGCATGCTTGACCAGGCAGTGACGGAGTGGATAGAACCTCTGCCTGGGATGAGGAAGACCCAGGTTCGAAACCCTGAGATTGCTGGCTTGAGCATGGGCTCACCAGCTTGAGTGCGGTTTATAAGCCAACCATGGTCACTGACTTGAGCCCAAAGGTCGCTGATTTGAAGCCCAAGGCCGCTGGCTTGAGCAGGGGTCACTTGTTCTGCCAGAGCCTCTCGGTCAAAGCATGTATAAGAAAGCAGTCAATGAACAACTAAGGAGCTGCAACAAAGAATTGATACTTCTCATCTCTCTTCCTTCCTTCCTGTCTGTCTTTCTCTCTCTCTACCTCTCTCTCTCTCTCTCACTCACTAAAAAAAAAAATCAGTGAAAGCATTCTTTGAGAATCTGTTGGTTAAATTATACAGAATGTTGTTTAATTTGTTATTTGTAAATTGTGTGTTACATATTCCTTATAACAGTGAAACTTATAATATATGCATATACATGAGTATTTTTTATCATTTCTCAGCCTTTTAGCTAAGATCAAGTGCCATGTTGCCTTTTTATTGTCCTTAGTCCTTAGCTGTAATTCAATCTCTGTTACTTAGAAGGTAGTATGTACTTAGTTATATCTGAGCTCTGGTCAAATGACAATGCAGGGACCTCAATCTCAAGTCAGTAGGTGAAAGACAAGTTTTCTAAAACCTACCTCAAGCCTAAAACAGATACTCAGAGGAGAAATAAACTAAATTGTGTAGAGAAATAAAAATTGTTTATGCAATAACTGAAGTGTTTAAAAGTCCTGTCTAGACGACTTTTATCATCATTTGGTCTGCCATACTCAATCCAATCATGTCTGATTATGTGGAAGCAGAGCTGGCTTGATCAAACTCCATTTGCAGAGGGGGTTGAAAATCAAAAGATAACATCCTGAACGACAATGGCCTTAAGAGGGGCAGATGGCATTTGATCACTCACCTTATTCCCCTAGTTTAAGAAGTTATTATCTCTGCCAGAAAAGACATTTCTAGTTCATTTAAAGTAACTAAGATTAAAGATTAGATAATGGTTTGGAAATGAAATGTGGTTCTCATAGGAAAACGTAATGGTTGAAGAAAAATCCTCACCAGAGACAGAAAATAGGAAAAACGGTAACAGAGAGGAAAAAATCCCAGGGATTGTTCCTGCAGCTCAGTTTCCGCACTCAGATTACTATGTGTGGTCAGTGAGGTCAAGTCAGTCTTGATGGCGTCTACTTGGGCTTCCCTGGTCAGTAATACTGCCAAGAAAACACAGGTCATGTTCTCTCAGCTCCATTGCATCAGTAACAAGACTCTAGTCTAGCAGTTACCATTGTGTATTGCCTTTTCTTTTCTTTTCTTTCCTTTTCTTTTTGAAATATTTTATTTACTGATTTTAGAGAGAAGAGAAAGAGAGAGAGAAAGGGGATGGGAAGAGGAGCAGGAAGCATCATCTTATAGTAGTTGCTTCTTGTGTGGGCCTTGACCCAGCAAGCCCAGGGTTTCAAACCAGTGACCTCAGCATTCCAGGTCAGTGCTTCATCCACTGTGCCACCACAGGTCAGGCACCAACATTTTTCTATCCATTGTTCTATCTGAGAACAACTAGGAAGCAAATGTTGTGACCTATTGATCTTTATAATCTAGTTCCTAAAATAGTGGCTGAATCACAGTCAGTGTTCCATCAAGATGCCCCACCTAGATGCGTGAAATTAAACTAGAGAGCTCTGAGAAGGTGGGGTTTCCTGTCACCAGTTTTATGTCTTGTTATAATTTAGAAGTCTTATCCACAACAATACTGTAAGAACAATGAGGCAGAAATTAGTAAAATAATTTTAATGATGAAAAGACTGACACATGGGGAGGCTAGGATCAAGATTAAAGTCACAAATTAGTAGCTAGAAGGTTCAAGAATATATTCTGAATATTGAAGCAAATTTGAGAATCCTAATCATGTCATAGACTCAGGAAATTTAGGAAGGCAAATAGAGCAAACTTTCAGTATTCATGGATCACAGAAGTTAAAGGTATTAGAAGGTTGGCTTGAGAAGAGTGATTAACCTGATCAGGTGGTGGTGCAGTGGATAGAGTGTCAGACTGAGATGCGGAGGACCCAAGTTCAAAACCCTGAGGTGAGGTCCTGGCCAGTTTGCTCAGTGGTAGAGCATCGGCCTGGCGTGCAAGAGTCCTGGGTTTGATTCCCAGCCAGGGCACACAGGAGAAGCGCCCATCTGCTTCTCCACCCCTCCCCGTCTCCTTCCTCTCTGTCTCTCTCTTCCCCTCCCGCAGCCAAGGCTTCATTGGAGCAAAGTTGGCCCGGGCACTGAGGATGGCTCTGTGGCCTCTGCCTCAGGCGCTAGAATGGCTCTGGTTGCAACAGAGCAACGCCCCAGAGGGGCAGAGCATCGCCCCCTGGTGGGTGTGCCAGGTGGAGCCCATTCAGGCGCATGCAGGAGTCTGTCTGACTGCCTCCTCGTTTCCAACTTCAGAAAAATACAAAAAAAAAACAAAAAACCCTGAGGTCAACGGCTTGAGTGCAGGCTCACCAGCTTGAGTGCAGCATCATTGGCTTGAGCGTAAGATCATAGACATGACCTCATGGTTGCTGGGTTGAGCCCAAAATTGCTGGCTTGAGCAAGGAGTCACTGGCTCTGCTAGAGCCCCCTGGTTAAGGCATATATGAGAAAACAATCAATGAACAACTAAGGCGCCACAACAAAAAAGGTTAGGGACCACTGCTATAGACAATGCACTTTTTTCTGTCGAAGCATGAATTTTTACCTTGTCTGAGACAGACCCTTTGTCTTGGGGCAATTTGCCAATCTGTGAAATGTGACTGATGAACAAACTTGATCGTAAGTGAAATGCAAAAGGAAATGCATCTCTCTCCCTTCCTGTCAGTCTGTCCCTGTCTGTCCCTCTCTCTGTCTCTGTCACACACACACACACACACACACACACACAAACACACAGAATGATTAATTTTTCAATTCTGAAGAAAATGAGTAGTTTTATTTTGGTCACCTCAGGCAGTTAGATACCAAAATTTCTTATAACTAGAATTATTCTATATGGCCTAATTAAAGAACAGGTTTCCTTTGGCCTAGTTAAGACAAAATGATTATTTCATCCTTTAGACAAGGATGTATTTACTTGATGACCACAGACCACTTATTGCTAGTCCTCTGGTTAGCCATTAAACACAGGCCAGAAATACAGAGAAAAGAGCTAGCAAGTTATGCCTCTATGTAGGGAAATAGTTCTCATCCTAAGCTATACATCAAATCACCTTAAGGAACTGTGATAATGCAGGTGCCCAGGCCATAAGCCAGAGCATTTATATCAGAATCCTTGTGAGTGCCACCTAGGGATCAATATTTTGGAAAGCTCTTTGGATGACTATAATGTGAAGCCAAAGATAAAAATCACTTTGTTAGTGAGTCTTCACACTAATTTAATGAGTCATAAACAACATTTTTTAAAATAAATGGACTGGAACAGAAAATATAAAAGATAAGATCTGTTTTAGTAAAACTTTTGTTTTAAGTGTTTGTATGTGTGTGCTTGCACTGTGTTGCAGTGTAAAAGACACTGTGTGTTGTAATCCAATATATTTGATAGTGATTTAAGTGGATGAGACTCTGGTCAAAAGTTCTAGCAGGAAAAATATGCAGATAGGGCAGTGTTCTCATTTCCTTCTGCATTTCACTTACGATCAAGTTTGCTCGTCAGTCACGTTTCACAGATTGGCAAATTGCCCCAAGACAAAGGCTCTGTCTCAGACAAGGTAAAAATTCATGCTTCGACAAAAAAAAAGTGCATTGTCTATCCCAACTTTTTTTGGGGCCACAGACTGGTTTAATGTCAGAAAATATTTTCACAGACCGGCCTTTAGGGTAGGACAGATAAATGCACAAAATAAAATTATGCGACCGGCGTAAAAACTGTGGTATTTTTAAATAATGTGTCCATAAAGTCATGGTGCACTTTTGGCCAGTCACAGGAAAGCAACAAAAGACGATAGAAATGTGAAATCTGCACCAAATAAAAGGAAAACCCTCCCAGTTTCTGTAGGATGATGTGGCAGCGTGTGCACATGTGCAGATGATGATGATGTAACACCGTGTATACAGTGGAGCAGCCCACGGCCATGCCAGTCGAGATGTGGATGGTACAGAGGAAAGTTCAGTGTGTTCTGTGGCTCACTAAATTCGAATCTGTGACCAAAGTGCAATGTGAATATCGGCGCATTTATAACAAAGTGCCACCACATAGAAATAGCATTACTCGGTGGGATAAGCAGTTGAAGGAAACCGGCAGTTTGGTGGAGAAACCCCGTTCTGGTAGGCCATCAGTCAGTGACGAGTCTGTAGAGGCTATACGGGATAGCTACCTAAGGAGCCCTAAAAAATCTGTGCATGAGCCCACATCAAACTGCACTGAATAGGAATGACTGTATAATTGTCGAACTTACGAGACAAGCGTCAAGAGTGACTCTTAGATGTAACAGAGGGAATCTGGTCATTTTTTAAAAATAAAAAATTGCTCAGACTTACATATAAATAAAATGGAAATAATGTAAGTTATTTATTCTTTCTCTGCAGACAGGTACCAAATGGCCCACGGACCAGTACCGGTCTGCGGCCGGGGGTTGGGGACCACTGGTCTATAGCACATCCTTCTAGGTAGGACATCCTATTGTAATTCTATGGAAGCTGTTTTACAACTCTGAAATTTACACATAATTGAAGGAAATGAATGCTTGTCTATAGACATGCAAATCCCATCCTGTCAAAGGGAGGTTCAGTTGACTTCACTCCTTGACTTGGAATAGGCTAGTGTTGTGTCACCATGCACATTCATTTCCATGTTCCTTGATTTAATATATATTTGTACTTTTGTGATTTCTCCTTTGAACCAATTACAACAGTGTAGTTCTCTCATTTTGAGTTAAATAAAATGCTTAATGCATGCTCACTTTTCCCTCTCTATAAGAATCATGATTGTATGCTTTTATTTGAAAACTAACTTGTAACAGGTGTTAAATCTCTCTTTAGAACAACATGGCAGGTATTTTTATTTTGCGGTCTTTTTTCTGTGGGCCAAATGCCTTCCACTTCCTAACCCCATACATCCTTTGCAACCTGCCTCAGTCCAGCCACAAACAGGATCTGAGCTCACCACAGATGTCATACTTGGACCTGACTCAGGAAAATCATGCCCATGGCTACAGTTAAGTAATACCATGGCATGTATGTGGTTTCAGAATATATGCTGATGAAACTTGGGAAATCAAATGATACAGAAAACTAGCAAACTGCTGAATTTACTGATTCACTTCTTTTTTTTCTAACAGAATCAACTATCTGAGTACTTTCCCAGTCATGTGACTAATTTGCTTCAACAAACATTTATAGGAAACTTCCTTTTCTGACATCATGATAAAAAAAAAAGATACACTGGAAAACCTCCCACTATAAAATACCTAGAAATCAGAGGGAAATTGAATAAATATCTTTTTAAACATAAGGCTAAACTTAAAAGAACATAGAACAGATGGTGCTTAACAACTAGACATTGATGTTAAAAAAAATGAATTAAATTAAGACATAGGCCTTATACCCGTCTCAAAAATTAATTCAAAATGGTTGATAAATGTAAATGTACAGTGAAAAACTATAAAACTTCTAGGTGATACCATAGGAGAAAATCAAAATGACCTTGGGTGTGCTGTGACTTTTGCAATACAACACCAAAAGCAAAGCACAGTCCATGAAAGAAATCATTAATAATCTGGACCTCATTAAAATAAAAAAACATCTGCTCTACAAAAGAAACTGTCACTAGAACAAGAAAACATGCCACAGACTTGGAGAAAATATTTGCAAAAAACATATCTGATAAAGGACTGACATACAAAATGTACAGAAAACTTAAAATTCAACAAGAAGACAACAAACAACCCGTTTAAGAAATGGGCACAAACCTCACCAAAGAAGATACACCAAGAAGATGGCAAATAAGCATATGAAAAGATACTCAACACCATGTGTCATTAGGAAAGTGAAAATGAAAACTGTGTTGAGATACCACTACACACCCATTGGAATTGTCAAAACCCCAAATACTGGCAACACCAAACGCTAGTAAAGATATGGAACAACAGAAACTCATTGCTGTTGAGGACACATGATGCAACCACCTTGGCAAACAGTTTGGCAGTTTCTCACAAAGCTAAATGTATTCTTAACATAAAACGCAGCAATTATGCTCCATGGGATTTACCTAAATGAGTTGAAACTTTATGTTCACACAAAAACTTGCACACACATGTTTATAGCAGCTTTATTAATAATTGCCAACATGTCCTTTAATAGGTGAAAGCATAAATAAACTGTAGTTCATCCAGACAATAAAATACTGCTCATCACTAAAAAAGAAAATGAACTATCAAGACAGGAAAAGAACATGGTGAAAGCTTAATTTCAGATTTCAAACTGAAAGAAGTCAATCTGAAAAAACTACCAATTGTATGTTTCCAACTCCATGATATAATGGAAAATTCAAAACGAAAGTGAAAGATCAGTGGCTGCTAGGGGTTAGGAGGAAAAAAGGGATGCATTGGTGGAACACAGAAGATTTTTAGATCAGTGAAGTTACTCTGTATGATACTGTAGTAGTGGATACCTGTCATTATACACTTGTCAAAACTCAGAATGTACAACACCAAGAGTAACCACTAATACAAACCATGGACTTTGGGCCATAATGATGTGTCAATGTAGGTTCATTGATTGTAACAAATGTACCCTCTGGTTTAGGATGTTGATAGTGGAGAGGCTATGTCGTGTGCCAGGGGCAAGAGGTAAATGGGAATTTTCTGTGCTTTTCTCTGGCTTTCTGTGAATATAAAATTGCTCTAAAAAATAAAGTTTATCATTAAAAAAAAGAAAAAAAGGCCTGACCTGTGGTGGTGCAGTGGATAAAGCGTCGACCTGGAAATGCTGAGGTTGCCAGTTCGAAACCCTGGGCTTGCCTGGTCAAGGCACATATGGGAGTTGATGCTTCCAGCTCCTCCCCCCTTCTCTCTCTGTCTCTCCTCTCTCTCTCTCTCTCTCTCTGTCTCTCCCTCTCCTCTCTAAAAAAAAAATGAATAAATAAAAAAAAATTAAAGAAAAGAAAAAAAGGATAAAAGTCAATGCTAAAATTATCTTCTCACAAAGACAGCACCAACCTTAGTTTCAAAAAGAAGGTACAACCAAATACTCAAATAACAAACGGTTCTAATCTTATACAAAATGTGCTATAACATGCAAAATGAAAACACTCCATAGCTCGTTTTATGAACCTAGCACAATCCTGACTCCCAGTTTCTGAAAACAGAAACCATTTATCCCCATACTCAGCCTGAACACTGAACAAAACCACATCAGCCTGAACACTGAACAAAACCACATCTTACCCTGTGTGTTTACATGACTTGTGCTATTTCTTTGCATTTGCTAGCATGATTTTATTATTCCAGGAGTCTCTTAATCAAGCAAATGGTTATCTGATTCTTTATAATAAGAATTTTCTGGGCCCTGGACGGTTGGCTCAGTAATAGAGCATCAGCCCGACGTGTGGATGTCTCGGGTTAGATTCCCAGTCAGAGCGCTAAGGAGAAATGCCCATCTGCTTCTCCAACCCTCCCCTTCTTGCTTCTCTGTCTCTCTCTCTTCCCGTTCTGCAGCCATGGCTCAATTAGAGCAAGTTGGCCCTGGGCATTGAGGATGGCTCCATAGCCTCCACCTCAGGCACTAAAAAATGGCTCCTGTTGCAATGAAGCAAGGGCCCCAGATGGGCAGAACATTGCCTCCTAGTGGGCCTGCCAGATAGACAGCGGTTTGGGTGCATGCAAGAGTCTGTCTCTGCCTTCTCTCTTCTCTCACTAAAAAAAAAAAAAAAAAAAAAAAAAAAAAAAAAATTCTGGAAGACTCATCAACTCACTAATGGAAAGTTTATACCTTAAGATTTTTTAATACTTCACTGTCTTTCCATCAATTCTGAACTTCTTATATGTTGAATATTTATTCAGCCCTAATTGGCCCTGCCTCCTTTAAAAGTCCTACCTTTAAATCAAACTGTCAATTGAATAAAAGCTGACCTTACCCTCCCCTTCTTATAGACACTGACAAAGCTTTGCTGAGCTGATGTTCTGTTATGGCGATAAGGAATTGTCTCATCATATTATCAGCTTTGTCTCATCAACAGGTTGTGTTGATAATGTTTGAGGATTTGATATATCAGAAAGCCAATAGTGTTAAAAAGAAATTTTACAGGTTAATCTTATTCATGAGGATAAATGCAAAAATCCTAAAAAAACTCATATAACTGAATATAGTAATGTATAACAACTAATATATGGTGACCAAGCTCAGTTTATCCTAGTACTGTAGAATTGGATTATTATTAAAATATCAGTGTAATTTAGCAAATTAATAGATTAAAAGACAAAAATTATATGATTAACTCAATGGATGTAGAACAACTTTGATAAAAAATAATACCTATTCAAAGAAAAGCAAGTCTTAGGTCAAATTTAACCACAATTACAGACATTTATTTAACAAATAATTACTTATAATCCAATATAAAACAGCTTCTATAACCTGTTCTAAACCTTGCACATGACCAAATAAGCTTAGGTCAATATATTAATAAGGATATGTAAAGTAAACGTAATTACAAACTAAATGCTGGAAAGCTTTCTTTCTAAATCACACTAAGGATGCTTTATATCACTACCTTTATATATCCACAAGACAAAAAACATTCTCAGCATGATTAGTCTTCTTTAGGAAATTTTTATGTTGAAACACACAAATCTCCACAGAATAGATATGATTAAAAATACTGATAACTCCAAACGTTGATGAGTATATGGAACAACAGGAACTCTCGCACAAAATAGTACTATTATTTTGAAAAACAGTTTAGACATTTCTTATAAAAATAAACATACATTCACCTTTATCAGCCCCACATTTTTGATATCATATTTAGGACTACATCTCTTAAAATTATTTTATTTTTAAAAGTACACTGCTTACAAAAATTAAGGGATATTTTATTGCTTCATATTTATTTTGAAATATCCCCTAATTTGTGTGAGCAGTGTATATGTGATATTAATATGCTTACTGATAAAAATATAATAATAAAATTTAGAAAAGAAATATACTCATCATATGACTCAGAAGTTTAACTTCTCGGTAATTACCAAAATTAATAAAAACATGGTCACACAAAGAATTGTATGTCAATGTTCATAGAAGCTTTATTCATAGTAGACTCAAACAGGAAATAACACAAATATTTATCAGTTGATTAATGAATAAAAATAGTTGTTGTACTTCCATACCATCAATATTCTCTCCAGCAATAAAAAGGAACTATTGATATACACAACATGAATGCATCTTTTGTTTTTTTAGTGAGAGGAAGGGAGGCAGAAGCAGACTCCCACATGTACTCCGACTGGGATCCACCCTGCAAGCCCACTAGGGGGCAATGCTCTGCCCTTCTGGGGGGCCCTTGCTCCTTGCATCCAGAGTCATTTTTTTTAGCACCTGAGGTGGAGGCCATGGAGCCATCTTCAGCGCCTGGGGCCAACTCACTCCAATCGAGCCATGGCTGCAGGAGGAAAAGAGAGAGAGAGAGAGAGAGAGAGAAAGAAAGAAGTGAGAGGGGAAGGGGGTGGAAAAGCAGATGGGCACTTTTCCTGTGTGACCTGACCGGGAATCAAACCCAGCATCCACACACCAGACTGATGTTCTACCACTGAGCCAACCGGCCAGGGCCATGAATGCATCTTAGTAATATATTATGTGAAAAAAGGTAGGCACAATACAGTATATCATGAATTTTTCCATTTGTATGAGACTCTAGGAAAGACAACTCTAGTCAGTTGTGGTAGGAAGCAAATCAGTGGTTTCCTGAAACTATGGTGAATGTTATGGGCTGTATGTTTGTGGGCCAACTCCTAAAATTTATATATTAAAATCTTTACTTTTAATGTGATAGTACTAAGAGGTAGGACCTTTAAGGGATGATTAGGTCATGAGGGTAGATCCCTTATGAATTGAATTAGTGCTCTGATAAGAAGAGAGCTTGCTTCTGCTTTCTGCTCTTCACCACATGAGAATACAATGTGAAGACAGTCATATATAAGCAAGGAAGTGGGCCTGCTCCAGACACTGGATCTGCCAACCCTCTGATCTTGGATTTCCTGGCCTCCATACTATGAGATAGAAATTTTTGTTATTTAAGCCACTACATCTATGGAAATTTGTTATAATTACCCAACAAAAAAGCCAGAACCAACTAAGACAGTAAGGTAGGTATTGATTGCAAATGAGTATAAGAAAAATGTGTAGTGATGGATACAATCTGTTATGTCTGTGGTGGTAGTTACATGACATATATTTTTTAAAAATCATCAAATTTTATACTTAATATTTAGTGAAATTAATTGTAGGTAAATTTGTACCTCAGTTGATGAATAGAACAGAAAAGAAAATTTAAAATTCAACCAATTTTGTATGATTAATTGTTCTTCAGAAAAAGTTAATTTAATTAAAAATAATCATCTATATAAATAAAAATGTAAATGTTCATTTGTTCAAAATCTTAAATCTCTGAAAGTTCTTCACCAATTGCTTTGGAATTTTGACACAACATTGCATTCAAATACATGCTCTTTTTATATTATTATATAGCTATAGATGTCACACCTGTGACAGGTAAAAACATGCATTTTTGAAAAACAGTGTCATCTGTTGGACATAAAAGCAACACACGCTATACTGAATATTTTACAATTTCATTTCAATGTTTCTGATTTACAATCCATTTATGTGCAGCCAGACTTGAGGATGCACGGTTGTGAGCACAGTGATCGCATTCTGCAGCTTCAGATCTGCTTCGTTCTCAACAAAATGAACCCGACAGGCTGTGAGTGACTGAAAGACATCAACAAGAAATAGCAAATCAGCGTCAAACATGACTCTATGCTCAGCAATCACACAATTACAATTGCCTTGTACTCTAGTACAACCAGCTGATGATTATACTTTGAGCTGGCATGTTCTCATCGGCACTATGACTAAAGTGTGTTCTTATTGCAAGGCTCTGAAATTTAATGGAGAAACAAAAGGAATGTGTTGTACCACCAGAAAAATTAAACTGCCTCAACTTGGAGAACCACCATAGCCATTAAAAACTTTGCTTGCTGAATATGCTGCTGAATCAAAGCATTTTCTATTTAACATCAGGAAATAGAACTCATGCTTCCAAATGACGTCGTTCGGCGCAGAAATTGTAACAGCTCAATTAATGCCAACTTTCAAAGTGAAAGGACAAATTTATCATAAAGTCAGCTCCCTTCTTTCATTTCCAGATGGTCAACATAAATTCCTACAAATGTATTTCATCAGCGATGGCAATGATGAATTAAATGCACGCTGAGGAATTTCTACTGGCATAAAAAGGTCCATCGTTTCCCAACTGCATGAGCTTCTTCACGAAAAAAACAATTTAGTGCGTTTGTTCAAAACCGCAATTGACATGATGCCATCTGATACACACAAGATTCTTATTCATGCTGACAAAACGGCTGCTGGAGAACATGTGCGAAGATTCGATGCTCCAACTATAGATGAAGTGGCAGTTGTTATAGTCGGAGATCAATTCCAACCTAGAGATATTGTTCTTCATTGGAGAAATAATCAATTGACAAAACTCGCATAAATTCATTGATGCTATGATGCCCTGTAATATCCAATCATTTTTTGGGATGGTGTCAATGGATATCACTTCAATGTTAAGATGATAAATCCAGTCAGTGGCAAAGAAACAAATATGAAATGCTTTGCAATGAACTATTATTCATACTGACTAATGACTCAAGAGAATGAAGACAATTACATTTTGAAATACCATCAATTGTTTCACCAATACATCATAGATATGTATGCAAAAATTGAAACAGAACGTTTGATATTCATCCGTTTGAATCAGACCAAGCTTCGCTCTGAAGAATATGTTCATTTGCGAGATGCAGTCATAAATGACGGTAGTACAACTAACGTTGGGAGACTAAGGATTCTGCCATCTTCATATACAGGCAGTCCATGTCATATGCATGAGTATGCTCAAGATGCAATTGCGTATGTTCGTCACTACGGGTGTCCAGACCTATTCATTACATTCACATACAGTCCAGCTTGGGATGATATACAACAGCTCTTACTTCCTGACCAATCGCCGATGGATAGGCATGACATCACAGCACATGTTTTCAGACAGAAGCTGAAATCACTGATGGATTTCATGGTGAAATATGAAGTGTTTGGGTCTGTGCACTGTAAAAAATTAATGAGCAACATCATAGAAGCAACAATCTTGACAGGACCATTCAAAGGTGAAGATGTCCTCATTCCTTGCATTCCTACGATTCCAATGAATATGCCATTTCAATTTAAGAGACTGCAATTCCCAATTTAATTGGCGTTTGCAATCACCATCAACAAAGCTCAGGGCCAGTCTTTAGAATTGTGCGCTTTAGATCTACACACGGATTGCTTCTCACATGGACAATTATATGTTGCGTGTTCTAGACTCGGCAGATCAGACAATCTCTATATCTGCACAGACAATGAAACAACAAAAATATATTGTATACCCACAAGCATTGTGAAATTAAACATATTAGAAACATGCACTTTCTCTTTTCTTTCTTTTCCATTTAACCAAAATAAGCCACAGCAATGCGTGGCCGGGTACAGCTAGTAATATAATAAAGATGAACTAAAATATGAGACAATAATATGCAAAATTAGAGTGACAATATTTAAAGCATTTCAAGGTCATTGTATTGTTTAAGCAGAGAGTACTGGTGCTAATTTACCTGACTTTCTAAAATGAAGTATTCATTTTCTAAATATCAATTTAAATTGCCAAAATAAAATACTGTAAAAATAAAATATATGACTTCAAACCACAAAGAGAGCAGAAAAACTTTTTAAAAGAAATCTACCCAAGAGGATACAGGAAAGATTTTTTTTTAAATAAAGCATAACAGTTTATACAGTACAAAATGGAACAGTAGAAATAAATTCTAATATATCAATAAACTACAAAATATGTAAATGGATTATATTTTCCCCATATAATAAATACAGTGTCTGATTGGAGTGCCTACTCTGTGCTAAGAATAAACATAGCAAGAGGGATAAAAAAATAAGGAGTTCATGGTGCCGTGACAATTCAGGAAAGAGGTTGGTCAATTGTCAGTAGTATGAGATATGTCTGAGGACAGAGGCCATCATGGGGTATTACAGAAGAACAAGCAAGAGGGGCATAATCCTCTCTGTGGAGTCACATGTCTTGATAAAGGTGGTCACTGAGTTGAGTAACCCAGGTGAAGAAGTAGAGAAAGGGCATTTATGGCAGAGAGAACATCCTGAGCAAAAGCACAAAGGAAAGAAACAGCAGGTTGTTCAAGGGATAATAAGCACTTTCGCATTATGAGTCTGGGATGTGAGTTTAAAGTTATCTATACCTACATTTCAGGGACCCATTTCATTCTCCATCTCAGCAGTACAGCATCCCAGAAGATGATCAGTTTGAGGGCAGTGCCTAACTCAGTAGACTCAATCCATAATGAAGTTACCAGTTATTACTAAATAAAGATCTTTATTTTCAAATACTTCTGTGGCTTGAGTAGTTAGTATGGTTTGTTAGTATGCATGGATTTGTAAACTCAAATTTGCAAACTCAGTTTATTTTGATGATTCATGTTTATAGCTTACCTAACTCTTAAGATTGAATTTACCCATTTCCTCCTCCAGAAATTTTTCTGAATAAACTTTTCTCTAAGCAGTTAGTGTATTTATCTTTGGCTTAAGAAATTTTCAGTTTTCTCCCCTGGTCGTTACTTTATTTGTGCCCTCACATTTCTCAATTTCATGGAAGACAGAACCCACATCTATTTCATTTCAGTGACAACACAAACCCCACTGCCCTGCACATATGGGTGGATGTTTTGAACTAAGATGATGGAATAGTTGCTACACTTTCTGTAAATTATTCTTTCAAAGATCATTTTTAAGTGGTATTTTGCTTGCACTTACGAATGATAAAATTTCATGACGCTTTTATATAAATGTTAATGACTTTGGTATTCTCCCAAATAAATAAAAAAATTTAAAGATATGTCTATACATATACTATTCAATATTTTAAAACCTAAGAATTGAAGCACTGGCATTTTAGGATGGCATGACCAAAGTCACTTCTATGAGACACTTCTGCAAAGATGGCCATGGTACCCATCAATCTCAAACCCATAGGGAGTGTACTTGTTGCCCCCGTACCAGCTGAGCACTGCCTAGAGGACCTTCCGCAGCTCAGGGATGACACTGACAGTAAGAAGCTGGGAGGCTGGTGAAATCTTTCTGTAGAAGCTCCCCATGATTTCTGAGACTACCCCCATCCCTCATTCTTCTGGTTTTCCCTCCTGCTTAAGACAGATATTTTTTCTGTGTTTTCTTTCATTCTTCAGTTAAGTCTCAGACTAAATTAATGATATTGCTAAATCCTGAATATGTAAGATGCTTCTCTTCCATTTTTTTTCTTTTCCTTGAACACATTACATCAAGTAGCCCCTCTCCTGATTTCACTTAGTCTTCGTCACAGTCACACTTCTTTTCTCTCCTCTTTACAGCACAACATGTTGAAAGAGCTATTGAGACACAGTCCTTTCTCTCCTTACTTTCACGCCAAGTAAGTTTTCATTCCCGCACTCCACCCAAAACATTTTCTCAAAGACACCAGTTATTGCTATGTGTTAACTCTACTTCTTAGTCCTCATCTAGCTTATTTGCTATGGCAGCAGCATTCTTTCTGCCCTTGAGATACATTTTCATTTTGATCCTGGGACACAACACACGTGGTTCTGCTTGTGTAGTTCTTGCTATTCTCAGTCTCTCTGGCTGATATTTACTCATTTGTCTATATTGGCATGCTATAGGGCTCAATATCTAGATCAGATTTTTTTTCTTTATTTTAATCACTCCCTGCTGACCTCATCCAATCTACTAGCATTAATTTTAATATCTGTTAGGGAATGACTCATTACTTATTGCGCTAGACTGAATTTTTTCTCCTAAAGAACAAACCCATGTGACAACTGGCTATTGCCAGTGAAAGCAATCTGCATAGCTCGCTCCCTGCTCCCTTCATCTTCTTACTTAGTCACTTTCACAGAGAGGCGTGCCCTGAACATTCAAAAGTTCCAACTCCCTTGCCAAACGCTTCACATTTTCCTTTCCTGTTTTACTTTACCTTCTTGGTACTTATTACTCTCTAATATATATTTTTATTATTTTATTATTTCTCTCCCTCTACTTGAGTGTCAGCTCCATGAAGCGAGAGTTTCTGATTTCTTTGTTCTCTACCACATCCTCTGTGCTTACAAGGTTGCATGGCATATAGTGTTGCTCAACAACCATTGAATGAATGTACGACCCCATGTTATGGTTGAAGGAACACAAGTTCAGAATGGGCATTCTCATGATCACAGAGCTAGTGAACTGCAAAGCTGTGAACTGAATACTAGTTTCTTTGACACCAAATCTCTTACTATTAGTCAATATCATATATTGCTTCTATATGAAAGAGCTTTATAAGGTCACTTTTATTTTTCGGCATTCATTTTGGTAAATAGTATGTTATCTTCTTGAGCAGGACTGCATTCTCTACCAAGACATGTTAAAATATGGTAAACCAAGGCTTACTAGATGGTAGCACAGTGGATAGGACTTTGACCTGGGACACTGAGCACCCAAGTTTGAGACCCTGAGGTCTCCAGGTTGAGTGTGGCCTCATCCGGCATGTGCGCAGGCTCATCAGTTTGAGCACGAAGTTGCTGGCTTGAGACATGACCCCATGGTTGCGGGACTGATCCCAAAGGTCGCTGGCTTGAAGCCCAAGGTCGCTGGCTTGAGCAAGGGGTCACTTGCTCTGCTGGAGTCCCCCCACCCCCCATCAAGGCACATATGAGAAAGCAATCAATGAACAACTAAGTTGCCACAACTATGAGGTGATGCTTCTCATCTCTCTCCCTTCCTGTCTATCTATCCCTGTCTGTTCTTCTCTCTATGTCTCTCTCTAAAAAAAAAAAAAAAAATGTAGATCAACCAATAAAAAGAGGTGTCAAGATGACATCTTACCTGAGGCATGTTGTTTCCAAATGGTCCTGTTTCAGAGAACTGATTCAGAGCAGAAAGGGAAATGTGTAATTCTTCCACCTTATTCCTTCCTCTCGCCCCCACTTTCCTGTGTCTCCACAAACAAGGCTAAGATACTTTCCACAGAATGAGCATAGAAAGTAGGAGTGTGTCACTTTCTATGGCTGCCCTAAGAATAAGGTCAGGTTTAGAATATCAAAAAACATCCTTGTTTCTTTTCTCTGACCATACAATTAGAAGTAAATGTCCTTTCCTCTTTCTAACACCATAGCCCCAGGACTGGCACTGGTGGGAAGAGAGGACAATTTATGCAAAAGCATGACTCTTAGCTCTGCCATTTTCCAGTAGTGCCATAGACTTCTCTGAGGTTTATTTTTCTTATCTCTAAAATGAAAATAATAGTACTACTTTGAAAGGTTGTATGCAAGTATTAAAGATAATTATGCAAGAGCTTAGCACAAGGCTTACAAGCTATTATGGGAGTCTTCTTATTTCTGGCTGCAGTATAACCAGATCTTATTTGTAAGATTTGTTACTGTGTATTCACTCCAGCAGAAAAGCAGATGGTTTGGCTTCCTGGGAGGGGGGCAGGGGTTACAGAGCTCTGGGGTGGCGTTGCTGTGTCAATACTTTGTACATATTATCTCTAGGCCTGACAATGTCTTTGTAAAGTAAGTGGGGGATTAGCTCCATCTCAGAGATGAAGAAACTCAGGTTGGAGATGGTGAAGAACTGACTCTCGCTCATACAGTCAGGAAGTGATAAAGTGAGGATTCCAACTGAAGCTTAACTCCAAAGAGCCCACTATTTGTACCAGAATACCACCTCTATCATCCCACAGACACACACCTCAAACTGCCCCCCGCCCAACCCCATAGTCTTTCCTGTGGATTTTTATGGCTGCCAACCATAGACTTAACTGTGAGTATTTCTAGACATTATTTTGAATTCTGTTCTTATATACTTCTGTGTAAGGACTAAAAGGAAAACAAACAAAGAATTTATGAGAGGGAGGAAAAGGATCTGCCATCACAATACTCCTTGACTTTGCCTCTTCTGAATATCCGTCTCTATCTCTGCTCTAATCTTGCTAAAAGTTTCCTGCACCTCAGGTCATGCAGCGTAATAGGCAAGAGCATTGATGTGACATCAGACTTGGGTGTAAATCTAGCCTCCCTAACTGCTGGGGCCTTGGGAAATTTATTTAATTGATTCTCAATGCTCTCATGTAGAGAATGGGAATAGTTATACCTGCCTGGTAGGGAGATATGATGGCTGTAAAAAGCTTAAAACCATTCCTCTCACTTAGAATGCCTCCACCAAATGCTTATTTGAAAGAATGATTTACGTAAATTTGCTTTACACTTTTATATTGATGCCACAGGAGATTAAGAAGGAAATGTTAAATTTCCTTTTCAGCTCAAAAGCTGAAAAAGTCCTTTCGAAAGCTAAGAAGTCTCTGAGCATTTTCCCTTCCCATTTACTCCTAGTTGCCTCCTTCTTCTGAGAAAGGGAGTGACGTTCTGTTTACACTATTCAAATCCAGATGTTTAGATCTAGATGCTTGCCTCATGGAGCATTTACTCACGCTTTCCAATAGTTTTCACAAAGTTTGTGGTCGATTCTGTTTCTAGTCCAACCATCAAAAGTAGTAAAGCAAGTGTCTCATTAATTACTTATTGAACTGTTAAGTATTACTGACGGCACGGTGGTTGAACCATCCCTAGTGAGCAATAATTTTCACACTTTGTTTACTGTCACATATTGGCACACAGCAAGAATTCAATAATGAATAAATAAATTAATGGACAAATGCACTTTTTGACAATGTGTCTCTATGGTAAAAGTAAAAATTGAGGAAGCACCCCTAGTATATGTACACTTATGTAATTCAGTTATTATTTTTGTGTACTATTTTATTAATATGTTATATACACTAGAAAACATATACTAAAATAAAAGGGATGATATGAAAAAGTAAGAATAAAAGTTTTGATATTGTTCTCTCATGTCCCAACAGTTCTTTTCTAGGACATCAGAGGCAGCCAAGGCAGGAGTAAGAGAAATACCAGCAGTGACCTCAAACCATGATTTAGCTTCTTGTCAATCCATGCCCAGATGCTTAAGCTTTCACTGGCTCCATTCCTTTCACTCTCTTCTCTCTTCCTCCCAATGAGGAGCACAGACGCCTTTGTAGAAGCAGGTAGGCTCTGCACTCCTAGGAAGCACAAGCATTTCTTCTTTGGGGTATAAGAAGGAAAAAAATCCTATACCTTTTAGAAAATATACACAGAATTCCACGCTATTGTTTGTTTCCCCCAACATGCATAGAAAGTGGTCCAAAAATATATTTCACACACGTCATTTATAGGTACTAAAAATTAAGGAATCACTATAGCTTCACACGTTTCAGCTCTTTCTCCTGGTAAAAGAGCATTAACTTTCCAAAGAGCTAAAGAAGCCACCATTTTCTCTGCTCTCTACAGCTGGGGATAAGCTAATCTCCTTTCCTGAGAATCATCTACATTGCAGTTTCTTGCTTTAGGATTCTGAGATAATCATGTAACAGGAGAGGGAAGGCAACTTTCAGGGGGAAAGTGCGTGAAAGAGAGGGCAGAAGGACAAAGAAGTCAAGAACCAGGCAGGGCTGGGTTAAAAGGAAGTTTTTATTGAAGTGAAATTGAGTGATGAAGAGAGAATAGTCAGGTAGTAAGGGGTAGAGAGAGGTCTTGAGAGCATGACGAATAGGAAACAAGAATTTTTTTTTACTTTCTTAATTTTATTTTAAAAGGACAGAAGATCACAAACTAGATCAAGTTTTTGCTTTTAAAGTCAGTTTGTTCTTACAAATTTGAAAATCTGTACCATTGGATATTTAAGCCTGGAACATTAAATACAAAAAAAAAGTCATTTTTAAAATTGACACTATCAATTTTCTACTTGCATATGTGAAGTGTCAGAATATTTTTTTCTCAGTAGTACAAGTGTATTTATTACAAAAATTCACAGTTAGGGATGAGAATAAGTGAATCAGAGAATTATGGTTCTCTTAACACTTGTGTTGTTAAATAAGTTCATAGAAAAGCACAAAGCTTCCTTGATTGGAACTCTGAATGCTCATGACTAAAACAAAACCCAACAGATATTCTTCACACTCTTAAATTTTAACTTAAGGTACTTTGTAAAACTTGATTTTAATTAATAGTAAGAAGCCAGATGCAGCAAATATTTGCTGGTGTTAATATCCATAAAATAAAATATTTGCTGGTGTTACTACCCATAAGATATACAGAACTGCAATTCACAAATTTATTATTTTTCCTTGCTCCTGTAACATTAGTAAGTAGAATTTGTGCTCAGTTATAGAACATACCTATTTTAGTGTCTAAATAGGCAAACAAGTAAAAAAAAATCCAACTGCAGAACTTATTGCCTTTATTGCAAGAATATCCAAAGGCATTTGAAATATTAAAACTTGCCCAGAACATTTATACTACTAAGCACAGAATACTACAAAGATTTATGTACCTATATACAATATACAATGTTGCAAGCCACTAAGAAATTAAAATGGTGCCAACATTTTCTGTAAACTGCTCTTTATATTACATGTCAGAGCATTAACCAACCACAAAATATGGACTTTTGGGAAACAAGAATTTTCTGAAGGAATAGGAAAGGAGAATTTTACCATTAGGTATAAATTGGGTCTTCATAGATGTTTTACAGGAGGTTCTAATAAACATTTTAAATGCCCCAGATTTCTTTATTTGGCAGATTCTTTATTTAAATGAGACTCTATGCTATACTATGTGAAGCCCCAACTTTTGTTCACTTTCTATGTGTAGTCAGAGGCCCGGAGTATTTTTCAATCTTTTGAATAGCTTGAGGAAATGATACATCAACCTTCAAAAGAGTCTGAGACAGACTCGAATATGCGTTTTCTCACTTTGAACCAAACTCATAGTAACTCAATGCAATCACACTTGTACATTTGATATATTTTCTGTCTGTGATATATACTTATAAAATCAAATGTATTGATTATTAAATACTATTTGGTAGCCAAAAAGAAGTCCTTCAAATTTTGAGGTGTCTATACTTTAGAAAAATACAAAAGAGAAAACATGATATTAGAAAAACTTGAAGCCATGCAGTTCAGGTATTTAAATTCTATGGCATAATGGAAAAGATTAATAAATTAAGAAGCATGGAAACTGGCTTTTGGAATTTTATTTCTCTGCTTACTATAAAAAGAATGGCCTACCTGCAACCCCAAGGAGAAATTCCTAAAGGTCAGATAGCATTGGAGAACACGGAATTGTAAGACCCTCAAAGACCAAAACATGTTGAATCTGGGAAGGACACTGTAAGGCAAAGAGGATGGAAAATATTGCTTGCTTGACCACTACTATCTCTATCTTAAATCTCACATTTAGTTAAAAAAAATAAATAAAAGTGAGCTCAACATTAACTAGTACAACCTTATGTTATCAACTAATTCTGTAGGTAATAATACCTAATAATTTCTAATTTGTTTCTTTCAATAAACCCTTGCTTTAGAAAGTAAATGTTGCCCTGGCCAGTTGGCTCAGCAGTAGAGCATTGGCCTCACATGTGGAAGTCCCGGGTTCGATTCCCGGTCAGGGCACATAAGAGAGGTGCCCATCTGCTTCTCCACCCTTCCTTCTCTCCTTTCTCTCTATTCTCTCTTCCTCTCCTGCAGCCAAGGCTCCATGGGAGCAAAGTTGGCCCGGGCACTGAGGATGGCTCCATGGCCTCTGCCTCAGGCACTAGAATGGCTTCGATTGCAGCAGAGCAACGCCCCAGATGGGCAGAGCATCGCCCCCTGGTAGGTATGCCAGGTGGATCCCAGTTGGGCGCATGTGGGAATCTCTCTGCCTCCGTACCCCCTCTGCTTCTCACTTCAGAAAAATACAAAAAAAAAGTTAAAAAAATGTTTTAAAAAGTAAATGTTACTATTCTAACATAAGCAAAAAAGCACAAGTATTTTGAAATTTATAATAGCAAAAAATAAATAGATGAAAGACAGAGAGAGAGAGAGAGAGAGAGAGAAATTGAGATTTGGAAAAGTTGAATAAATAATTGATACTAAAAATTTTTATCAACAGTTAAAAAGAATAAGGTAGAACTACATGCACTGACTTAGAAGATCTTAGGATGCATTACAACATAAAAAAACTATAATAAAGCTTGATTTTGTTTGTTTCTAAAATTCACAAAATAACACTACACTTTTGTGTGTGTGTGGCTGTGTGTGTGAAGAGAGTAGGTTAAATCATTGTGGGAAATTGCTTACATTTGACCATTTGTGACCTATAAAAACAACAATTTTATATAAATCAATTTACTATTTATAAAGGAATAAGATATGGAAGAATATATATGAACATATATAAACTACTAACAGTGGTTATCTCTATGAAGGAGAGTGGGACTAGGGATTGGTGCTCAAAGGGATAGTTTGACTATCTGAATTATTTGAATTTTTATAATGTGAATTATATATTTATTAGCTTTACAATTAAAACCAACTTACATTTAATAATGAAGGAAGGAAAGAAAATAGGTAGGCAGACAGGAAAAACCATGCATATTGGAGACCCAGAAAAATTGGGAAGCCATGGAAAGAAGGGAAAAGGAGAGGTTTAAAGAGAAAAGAAATGTCAAGGGTGAGAGGGATGAATCAAGAAAACTTTAAGGAACTATTGTTATGATCTCTGGATATTGCAAACACACCTCCAATATTTTCTTGCAAGATTAAGCAAGAATTTAAATTGAGTTCAATCGATTGAAAATAACAACAACAACAATAATAATAATAATACACAAAGACAATAGAGGCATTTGTTCTTATTAGGCAAGTGGGAGCTAGAGTTAAAAAAAAAATAAAACTCATGAGATCAGAGCCTCTGGGTGAATTTTAAACAGATTGTTACATGAGTCACATATAAAATGTTAATTGTCGCCTGGGGAGGATTATATCTGATAGCAAGACAAAGAACAGAACCAACCACACACTGTGTATAAGTGATTAGAAAATGTGGGGAAAAACTGTTAAGCAAGTCTGTTAATTCCACACATCCTAGTGCCAGCAGTTGGTCAACAATTGGACACTACACTTATTATTTCCCAGGTCATGCTGTGCAGCCCACTATAGTGTGTTATACATGTAAAGAGCTCAAGAAATAATGGTTACTTTGATTTTATTTATGAGCATTAAGCTATTAAAGGAAAAAATGACTTTGAAGTACGGAAAGAGAGCTGAGAGCTAATAATTGTATTGTTTTTATTGAGTGTTCCCTGTGGGCCCCAAACACAGAGACTGGCACTTTACATGTATTATCTGATCAAGCTCACCCAATGATCCCACCAGAAAGAAGTTATTGTGGTTCTTGATGAAGAAATAAGGCTTAGAGATATCAAGTAACCTTGCCGATGTGACACAGCAAATAAGAAGTACGGTTGGGAATTGAATACAGATCTGTCTAATCCAAAGCTTGGGTTTTACTTCAAGAAAATCAAGCAAATAAAGTTCGAGATCATTGTTTATTCACCTCTAGTTCATAGACCATAGAGGTAAATTCAGATTGTGTCCTGACCAAGGACCCACCCCTTGTCTGGGTCTTTGTTCTCTGTACATGTAATAGAGAATTTAGGAAGTCTTCTGTCCCATATTAGATTTAAACAAGGAAACAGGAATCTAAAGATACATACTTACAGCGCAATATCTGTCTTTTATTACAATGTAATAAATACGTACATTTATAAGCATATACTCATGTGTTTAGATATTGATAAATGCTATTATATGTTATCCTTACAAGTTTGTGAAAAAATATAAAAATAATTATGCACATAGACAGGCGCAGCCACTTTGGACATTTCTACCTTATACATACTAACCTCTCACACTCTGACTCCCTCATTCTGGGGTGGTACCATCTCAGACCAAGATACTCCTTAGCGTATGTGCATTTCAGGGAACTCTGAACTATTTCAAGGAAAGTGTCAGTTGATTATGCATTACTCTGTTAGCATAATCCTATTGAGTTACCAAACTGGGTTTGCTGAAAGATACCTATCTATAATGTCCAAAAGAGATTTAAAAAACTAGACAAATAATTCTTTCCAGGTGAGTCATTGTTGGGCTTACCCCCTGGTATTCACTGATTTAACTTAGATTTTAATATTGTAGCTGAGAACTTGCCAAGATCAAAGTTCTTTCCCTCACATCCTCTCTGTTTAGCCATGTGAACTGAACCAACTCACTTTCCTCTCGGATCTCCTTTCCTCAAAAATAAAATGAGGGATCTGGGCTGGACCAATGGTCTTCAAATGATTTCACTTCAATTCCAGTGAAAAATACCTTTTTATTATGATAAAAAGACACATAACATAAATTTACCTACTTAAAAAATGTTTACGTATACAGTACAGTATAGGCACATGGTTGTAAATAGATGGATCTCTAGAACTCTTTCATCTTGCAAGAATGAACTCTATAATCATTGAGCAACTCGCATTTCCCACTTCTGCCAGCCCCTGGCAACCGCAATTCTACTTTTTTTCTGTGCTTGATTACTCTATGTACCTCATGTAAGTGGAATGAGGCTGTATTTGTCTTTGTGGGATTAGTTTATGTTAGTTAGCACAATGACTTCGAGGTTTATTCATTTTGTAGCCTATGACAGGGTTTCTGTATTTATAAAGTGGAATAATATTTCATTATATGTATATAACACATTTTCTTTGTTCATTCATCTCTGCAAAGTGCTTTCCACATCCTGGCTATTGTGAATAATGCTACAATGAAATGGGTGTGCAGATACCTCTTTGAGATCCTGATTTCAATGATTTTGAATATATACCCAGAAGTAGGACCGCTGGATCGTACAGTAGCTCTATTTTTAATTTTTAAAGGAGATTTCATACTGTTTTCCATGGGGGCTGCCTCACTTTACAATCCTCCCAACAGTGTGCAAAGGTTCTGATTTCTCCACATCCCCACCAACACATTATTACCTGGAGTTTTTGATGGTAGCCATCCTAATGGTTGAGAGTTTGTATTTCATGGTAGCTTTGACTTGTATTTCCTTGGTGATTAGTGATTTTGAACATCTTTCCATATGCTTATTGGCCATTTGTATATCTTTTTTGGAAAGATGTCTATTCAAGTTCTTTGCTCATTTTAAAATCTGGTTGTTCATTTTATTATTGAGTTGTAGGGTGAAATACTTTAAATTTAAAAATATTGAGATCTGTGTGTTATTTTTAGATTTTAAACAGCAGTATTTATTTCTAGGGTGGTTTTAAGAGTGCATATAAATCACATAGTTTACTCCCTAGTATATGTTAAGTATTCATTAAATTTAGTGGGTGTTTTTTTCATCATGTAGCCAAATAAATTACTTTTTATTTTTATTTTTCTTGCAAGTGTCAGGATAAAGTTCTTCCCACTGTCTTCATGAATGTATTTCCACTTCTTGTAAAAGTGTCATTGTTAAGAAATTAGCTTCATGGTATTTTGAAGAGTTCAGCTGACATATACCTGCTCACGTAAAATTACTACTAGAGTACAGTACTACGTGACATCGCCCGGAACTCAAATACACATCTGTCAAAGCCTCCGGCTTATCTGCTTTTCTCATGGTATCATGTATGGTTGTGCAATAAAAAGTGAACTTCAGGTATCTTACTCAGAATATATTCTTGATAGGGCTTAATACCAGAGGTGGATTTAACAGTGGACACACCTGGCACGCACCCTGGGCCCCGACCCCTGGAGGGCCCCACAAAACCCCAACTTTACACTTTTTTTTAATGACACCAAGTTTGGTTTCGTAAATGCAATTTTAACATTAATAGTACACAATATTTTGTATTTATTTAAAAATATAGTTAACATGTATTGTTATTTCCCCGTCTCTTTTTTTTAAGTGGCTCAATATTTTCTGTGCCTGGGGCCTCAACCGACCTTAATCCGCCTCTGCTTATTACAGATTTTAGTTGCTCGCCAAACATGTAAAATAAATGGTGCCGTGGCTTGTGAGGTGTTTGTGATTCATTCAATTGCATCACTAAGATTTCTTATCAGTTCTCATTCAAAGTGCTGACATTTTATGAAGTAGGTGCTATTTATATCACCCTTTCATAGATGAGGAAATTGAAGCACGAAGAGTTTAAATTATTCCCAAGACTCCACACATAATAAAGACCTTACCATATGTCTTCCTCATTCTAGGGAAAAGACAGACCCAAAGAGAGGCAATCCCAGAAGGAGAAATGAGAGACTGAAGGAACTATATCACTTACTTTTTAATTTTTTCATTGATCACGGTAGGAAAATTTGGTGTTCAAATATTATGATAAAAGATTTGACTTTGGGTGTTGAATGCATAATGCAATATACCAATGATGTATTTGGACACTTGAAGCTTATATAATGTTATTAACTAATGTCACCCCAATAAATTTAATAAGATTTTTTTAAAGAAAGATATGGAGAACAGATTGATAGCTATCTGAACGAATAAGGGTTGAGGGCTGGGTTAAAAAGGGGAAGGAATTAAGCAAAGAAAAAAAATTATAGACACAGACAACAGTGTAGAGTTTGAAAGAGGAAAAGGGGAGTGGTGGAGGGAGAAAAGAATAAAATAACTACCGCTATCAAAAATATAAATAAATAAATAAATAAATAAATAAATAAATAAATAAGGCCCTGGAAGAAAGGCGGAAGAGAAGAAGGCGGATATGGGGTGGGGCCGGACTGGCCTTGGTGCTACCAGTTCGAGGAAGGGCGCAATGAAAGTCCTGGAACTCTGCGAGCAGCAGGAGGAGACCCTGGGGCCTGAGGGGAGGGCAGGGGTAGAAATTTCTCTAAAGGACAAAGGAGAAACAGGTTGTTCAATAAATAAATTCACAAATTTAGAATAACTTCCTTGTTGTGCTTGGAATATAGTCATTAAAATTCTGTGAAATTTATTAATTCTGCAACTCTAGGTAAATATCTTAACCTTCTTAACCATAATTTTTTCATTGTTTAAACAAGAATAATAAAATATTCCCTGCCCCTTTCACAGTGTTCTTTTGAGGATCAAAATACAAAGAACATGATGTGTGTGAGAGTGGGTTCTAGTGGATGGTTGATACAAAGAAACCAATGAGAGACATGGGCTTTACTGTCTGACAGAACCCATCCTCTGCAAAGCAACCCTGGGTGATTCTCTCAATTTTCCTAAACCTTAGCTTCCTCAACTATAACAGGGGAGTAACAACAGGAGTTTCTTGAAAGGATTAAGTAAGAAAATGTAAATATAATATAGTACAGTGGTTTTCAACCTTTTTACCCATGGTGACCAGTGAAAATAGAAGAATTATTTCAGGGACTGCTAAGGCGGAAATCACCCAATGTATAAGGGAATTCAACTAAGATCATTGGGTCTATAATCTTCACACATAAGAGTGGTTAACTCTTTTACGGACCTGCACAAAATTTCTGGCAGACTGGTACACAGAATGGTGGTTGGAAAACACTGGTACTTTCATATAGCAAGTAATTAAAAATTGGTACCTATCATTCACTTATTTATTCCTTATTGAGATTCTGTTATGAAACTAAAAATACATCAATGAACAAAATATAATCCTTGAACTCAAAGAATTTATATTATAGTGGAAAGGACAGACAATAAACAGAGAAACAAATAAATATCTATTATGTTAAGACATAATAAGTGTAATGAAGGAAATTAAAGAAGGAAGAAGAATGATAGGGAGTGAGAGGTACTAGCATGTGTCAGGTAATCAGGGAAGGCCTTTTTTTCTGGAGAGAGAGTGGAAAAAAGAGAGGAAGGGAGAGAGATGAGAAGCATCACTTGTATTGATAGTTGCGGCAGTTTAGTTGTTCATTGGTTGCTTCTCATATGTGTCTTGAACAGGGTGCTCAAGCCAAGCCAGTGACCCCTTCCTCAAGCCAGTGACCTTTGGGCTCAAGCCAGTAAGCATGGGGTCATTTTAATTTAAATGATCCTACACTCAAACTGGCAAGCCTGTGCTCAAGCCCAGTGAGCTCTTACTCAAGCCTTCAATTTCAGGATTTTGAACCTGGGACCTCAGAGTCCCAGGTCAACTCTATCCACTGTGCCACCACCAGTCAGGCAGGGAAGGTCTTTTTGATGAGGTATCATCTGAGCAGAAACATGAGGGAAATAAGAGAAAGAACCATAAGATTCTTTGAGAAAGAGGATTCCCAGAAACAGAAAGAACAAGTGCTAAGGTACTGAGGCAGGAATGTGTTTGGTATTTCTAGGAACAGCAAAGAGACCAGCATGAGTGGCATACAGTTTATAAGCAAAGAGTTGTGGGAAATGATTTAGAGGAATAAGGAGCAGGGTAATTTAGAGCTTTGTGATTTTACTATGAATAAAATGAGAAATTATTGAGATATTTTCCTGGCAGATGCAGTGAGAAAGAAGGGTATGAGTTAGGGGACAACTCATTGTAAGAGCTCACATGAAAGATAATAGTAAGCTAAATGAAGGTAGTAGCAGTGGAGAAGTGTTCAGTTTCTGGATATATTTTGAAGGAAGAGCTGACAGAACTTCCTGATGGATTAGATATGGTATAAATGAAAGAGAAGAGTCACAAGTTTGATTTCTAATGACAGGTAGAAAAATGAAGTCGCCATTTACTGAGATGGGAATGACCATGGAAAGGAGTAGACTTGAGTGGAAAAACGGCAAACTAAGAAGACTTCAGTTTTGGCTCTAATATGGAGGGAGATGACTAATGGACATGAATGTAAAGATGTTGATTCACTATTTGAATATACAAGCGTAAGTGAGAAGGGAAGTCCAGGTTGGAGATACAAATTTGGGAGTTATCTGCCATTGGATTAAATGTGTTTACTTAAAGAGTGTGTGCTGGAAGAGCAGCAAAGCTTTTAAAGGATGGAGCTCTGAGGCACTTCAAAGTTTAGAGTCCAGGAAATGAATTATTAGCAAAGGAGAACGAAAAGGAGAGAATAGTGAAGTAGAGAAAGATCTACTAGAAAACAGGTTGTGAAAACCAAGGAATGAATGCATTTCTAGAAGAAGGAAATAATCTGCTACTTCCAGTATGCAGGGTAGAGTGAAGCTTGGGAACTGATCACTGAATGTGGCAATGGAGAGGGCTTTAGTGACTTTGAAAAACACTCATTTGGCAGAAAGGTAAGAATAAGAGCTGTTGAATGAATTCGAAGAAAAAGGAAAGAAAAGAATTGGAGACAGTCAGTTTAGATGACACATTTGAGGAATTTTGCCACAAAATAAAAGGAGAGAAATAGGGAATTTGAACTGGGGAGAAGGGGGGTCAAGGAACAGTTTTTATTTTTTGTTTTTTTTTTAAGATGGAGGTTACTAAAGCATGTTTGAAAGCTGATTAGAATGATCTAGTAAGAAGAGGGAAAGAATGAGTGATACAAAAAAAAAAAAAAAAAAAGACACAATTCCAAGAGCCATGTCTCTGAGTGGGAGAGAAAAGATGGAACCCAGGAGAGAAATGGAGTGGTTGGCCTTAGATAGATAGGGATGTGGACAGCTCATTCATGGAAGGAGGGAAAGCAAATATTAGACAGTTGGGTGGAAAGATGTGGTGAAAGTGTAGGAAAATTCTGTTCATATTGTTTCTTTTTCCTCAGCAGAACAAAAGAAAAAGTCATCAAATGAGAGTAAGAAGGGTGCAGGAGGTGCTGGAGATTGAACAGAGAGTAGAATCATCTCAGACACCAAGTTAATGACTTGACTGGAGGAAATCAAAGGGCTTCCTGGTCAGTACTAAGTGTCCTTTTGGAGTTAGTGATATATTATTTATATGAAGTAAAAAGTGGCCAGTGACATACTAACATTTTTGTTACTAACTTGGTGATATTTCATGGAATTTTTTAAACTAATTAATTTAGAACAGCCTTAAGAAACTTTTCTCAAAAAGTAGCTAGTTATATAGTTGTTACTGGATGTATAAATTGATAATTCTCAGAAATGTAATTATATTATGTTGAAAAATATGTCTCTATGTCATAGATCTTTAACATCCATGATATTTGCTAAATTTTAGAACTTAACGGTGTAGATTACAAAAATTATGTGCTCACTATTTCATTTGTTCATCTTTCTGGTCTGCCCTTGTCTTTCCCACATTATAAGATTTAACCTTTTTAAAACTTCTTTCTCTGTCTCTGTCTCACTGTGATAATTAATTCTATAACATAAACAGACTTCGGAGGTTGTTTCTTTTTCTTTTTTTTTAAATTTATTTTTTTATTTATTCATTTTTAGAGAGGAGAGGGAGAGACAGACAGAGAGAGAGAGAGAGAGGAGAGATAGAGAGAGAGAAGGGGGGAGGAGCTGGAAGCATCAACTCCCATATGTGCCTTGACCAGGCAAGCCCAGGGTTTCAAACCGGCGACCTCAGCATTTCCAGGTCGACGCTTTATCCACTGCGCCACCACAGGTCAGGCTCGGAGGTTGTTTCTTATTTTTTTTTTTTTTTTTTTTGTATTTTTCTGAAGCTGGAAACGGGAAGATACAGCCAGACAGACTCCCGCATGCGCCCAACCGGGATCCACCCGGCACGCCCACCAGGGGTCGACACTCTGCCCACCAGGGAGCGATGCTCTGCCCCTCTGGGGCGTCACTCTGTTGCGACCAGAGCCACTCTAGTGCCTGGGGCAGAGGCCAAGGAGCCATCCCCAGCGCCCGGGCCATCTTTGCTCCAATGGAGCCTCGCTGTGGGAGGGGAAGAGACAGAGGGGGAGGGTGGAGAAGCAGATGGGCGCTTCTCCTGTGTGCCCTGGCCGGGAATCAAACCCGGGACCTCTGCACACCAGGCTGACACTCTACCACTGAGCCAACCGGTCAGGGCCCAGAGGTTGTTTCTATGTCCTGAAAAAGTAACCTTAACCTCTAAAGACTCCTTAACTTTAATTAGTTACCTTATTTAATGATATTATGCCTGATAGTAATATTTAAATTGCTATTTATATTCCTTCAAAGGAATAAATACTTTGTGTTTCCTTTGTTAGGATACTTATTTGGAAATTTTCTTTTTCTACACACTTCTGGAAGTTCAAAATAAAATAAAATCTTCTTTAATAAAGAGTTTAAAAGTTTGATTTTTTTTAATTAACAATGATCAACTCAATAATAATTACAGAATATTTTGTTAATAAAAGACCCATATTAAAAAAAAAGTCTTTCCTCAAATAGATTGAGATTAAGTAATAAAAGAAGCAAAAGCATTTTATTGTCTTAATTTTATCATACTCAATTCCAATAGCTAGTAAAACTCCATATTGTTCTAACCTTAAGAAAAATCCTGTTGATACCAACTTAATGAAGATAGTTAATAAATTAAATAAACTCAAAAATACATTTGCTCACTCTAAGAACAACTGGCATAAAAGGTCTTTTTTACTTTTATGTATTTAATATTTTAAGACATTTATTCATTTTTGTTTTATAATAATCACATATACTAATATGAATAAATTTGTTCATCCTTTAATAGTTTCCACATTTTACTAGCTGCATCAACATTTAACTTTTTTTCCCCTACTCTTAAGAAGATAGGTCTATTTATTGAGAAATAGATTGATTTTATTCAGGGAAAAGAATAGAGAAAGAATGAAAAGGCAAATTCTTGAGCCTGTAAAACAATGAAACTGAAAATATAAAGTATGTGTTTTTTATTGCTTTCCAAAAAACCCACACATGTTTAAAAGCTGAGTGAATGAGAAAAAAGTGATCTGACTCCAGCTTCTCTATAAGCTGACTTTTCTAATTTTAGCAAGAATGAGAGCGATTACTTGCAGATTTTAGAATCGTATGGCTTCAAGGAAATTGCATCATTAGGACTGTGGGCACGACTGAAATAAGAAAGACTCAGTTTTATTGATCAGTTCAAAACTGTTGACTTTTATAAGAACACTTTTATATGATTTGAAATGTGAATTTCAAGTAAATTGGAAGAAGATTTCAATAAACCATGGCTCCAACTGAATAGATTTGAATAAATCATAACATAGTTATGACCGGTTCTATATATACAGTAAAATAATTGGATGTTTTGATATCTGTTCATCAAAAGGAAGGAAGGAAGAAAAAAGGAAGAAATGAAATAAAAGGAAGGAAGGGAGGGAGGGATGGAAGGAGGGAGGGAAGGAAGGAAGGAAGGAAGGAAGGAAGGAAGGAAGGAAGGAAGGAAGGAAGGAAGGAAGGAAGGGAGGGAGGGAATGAGGGAGGGAGGGAGGAAGGGAGGGAGGAAAGCAGGTCAGCTGGAAATGAGAGAGAAGAAAGATGAATTTCAAATAGATGGAACTTTATCAACTTTACGGGGATCTCAACTTTTCATGGCCTATAACCCACCAATCACTCCATTAAAGGGATTAGATCCAAAGATAACTAACTAGCAAGATTAATAAAAACTAAAAATTGCAATGTACCAACTACTTTCTTTTTTAATTGATTTTTAGAGAGAGGGAGAGAGAGAGAAAGAGTGGGGAGAAGCAGGAAGCTTCAACTCATAGTAGGTGTTTCCTGTATGTGCCTTAACAGGGCAAGCCCAGGGATTTAAACTGGTGACCTCACAGTTCTAGGTCGATGCTTTATCCACAGCACCACCACAGGTCTCAACTACTTTCTATATGTTATATTATATAATATCATCACAACTCCATGAGTAGCTTTTCAAATTAACTTTATCTTAATGTTGAAGATAAAGTTCAAAAGAGAGTAAATAATTTTTTAAAGTCTCATGGCAAAATTACCAAATTGAGTTTTGAACTGAACTGCTTAAGGACAATGTCTTTCTTTCCTAATCCTTACAGGAATGAGACATTCTCTACTACTGCTCTACCTCCTTCAGCTTTTGGACTTTCCCAGCATTCCTTAAATTCTTTGATAATTACTAAATGATATCTACATTCTTTTTGGATGACCTGTTTCAACTAAACTATATGCACAGTAATTAAGACCTAAAGCTGCTATAGTTTTATTAACTTTAGTTTTGAGAAGAAAAGAACAATTGCAAATATTATTAGTGTATTTTTTCTTGCTAATAAAGTCAATTAATTTTTCATTAGAATCACAGACCAAGAAAGTTCTTAAAAATTTCCATACCCAGGCTCCAACCAGACCAATTAAATCAGGCTTTGGTTATAGCTTTCAAGTAATTCAACTTCTGGTCAAGATTGCAGCATAGGCAAACATGGTACTCAAATCCCCCACAACCACATCAGAATTACAACTAAACTATAGAGCAACCATAATTCAGAACCATGTGAAATCTAGTTGAATGGAAGTCCTACAACTGGGGATGTAAAGAAGCCACACAGAGACGAATAGGAAGGGTGAAGACAGAACAGGCTGGTCCCACACGTAAGTGTGCCAGTTAAAAATCAGAAGGAATATTTTTGCTGAGGAGGTTCCCCCTCAGGAATGAGGGGTTCCAGCCCCACACCACACCCTCAGCCCAGGGTTTCAGTGCCAGGAAGAGAAGAACCCATACTGTCTGACTGTAAAAACCAACAGAGATTATGGCTTGGTGAGATGGTGGGCTGCGAAGTCCCAGGCAGTGCCTTTTAAAGGACCTGCACATGGACTTACTCCCTCTGAGCTCCAACACTGGGGCAGCAGCTTGAAAGGAACCAGGACAAATGGGGAAGAACTAGATTGGCATCAGGACAAAAACTGGAAGGACAGATTTCTATCAGTTAAAAGTGCTGGCAGGACATTGTTCCTTTTCTGAGACACCCTCCTTCCCTAACGTACACAGACAAAGCTGGAAGGCAGGCTTCATACCTGAGTCTCTATTAATCTGGCTCACACTGTTTGCCTTATCTGGGTGATTTCCTGAGATCCTGCCCCATTCAACTTGCAGGCTCACCCAAGATGTTTCCAGTGGCTTTCCCATACAAATAGCCTCTCTTGACTCATGCTTCTGACTCTCCTACAATATGTCAGACAAGCAGCATCTGGTCTCTGCATACCCTGAACCTCTTGCTGAATGGCCTCAGGCCTGGCGCTAGCAGCAGCTGGCCTAGGTTCACAGCTTGGCCTCTCCTGGGCACCCCCAAGCCCCACACAAGTAGCAGCTATCTGCACATTGCTCTGTAGCTTGTGCCAGGTTGCCCCAACAGGTTGGACTCAGTGTACACCAAAGCCCCACTGAAGTAAGTCTTACTCAAGAGGGTCAACTTCTGCACAGCAGCTTTTCTGCTATAGTACCAGCTGACCCTCTTGGCCAATCAGCTTGGGGATCAGTATCTCCCAGTGACACCAAGAGCAATTAAGACTCGACTACAACAGGACAGTGCATACAGCCCACACAAGGGTGCACCTGTCATGCCCAGCTCAGGTGACAGGGAGGCTGTGCCATGGGGCCTTACAGGATACCTACTACACAAGGCCACTCTACCAAGTCTGGGGGACATAGCTGCTCTATCTAATATATCAAAACAAACATAGGGAAGAAGTGAAAATGTGGGGGAAAAGAAACATGTCCAAAATGAAAAAACAGAAAAAATCTCCAGAAAAAGAACTAAACAAAATGGAGACAAGCAAACTATAGATAGAGTTCAAAACAATGGTTATAAGGATGCTCAAGGAACTTAGTGAGGATATAGAAAACATAAAAACCATTTGGAAATTAAGGATACACTAACCAAAATATAGGATAATTTACAAGGGATCAACAGCAAAGTACAGTAGGTGAAGTTAAAAATCAAATCAGTGATTTCAAGTGTAAGGAAGCAAAAAACCCCAATCAGAACAGAAAAAAAAAATCCAAACAGCCTCTGGGACAACTTCAACCGTATCAACCGTTGCATCATTGCATCATGGGGTGCTAGAAGGAGAAGTGGGAGAGAAAGAAATTGAAAACCTATTTGAAAAAATAATGACAGAAAACTTCCTTACCCTGGTGAAGAAAATAGACATACATGTCCAGGAAGCACAGAGTCCTAAACAAGATGAACTCAAAGAGGCCCACAACAAAGCACATCATAATTCAAATGCCAAAGGTTAAAGACAAAGAGAAAATAGATAGAGTTCAAAACAATGGTTATAGGGCTTCTCAAGGAACAAAACAAAATAAACGAACAAACAGGACCGAAACAGACTCAGATACAGCAAGCATTCTGAGGGTTGCCAGATGGAGAAGGGGTTAGGGGATGGGTGAAAATGGCTGAGGGATTAAGAAATACAAATTGGTTGTTACAGAATAGTCACAGAGATATAAAGTATAACATGAGGAATATAGTCAATAATATTCTGATAACTATATATGCTGTCAGATAGGTGCAAGACCTATCAGGATGATTACTTAGTAAGTTATATAATGTCTAATCATGGGGGGTGTACACCTGACACTAATATAATATTGTATATCAACTGTAATTGAAAATGTAAAATGATTAAAATTTTTAAAAAGCTTTTAAGTAATGCAAATGTGTCTAAAGTTAAATATATATATTTAACTTATATTTGTCTTAACACAGCCCAAAATAACATTGACTATTTTGTTAGCCACATTATACTTTTGAAGCATTTTCACTATAATACTTTGTCACAGATGCTGTTTTTAGATCACATTTTAATGCATACGGCTTTTAGAATATCAGAGCAGATCTTACTTTGAACATACTCGCCTCTTCCATGTCAGAAAGGTAAGAGATTTTTCAGTACTGCTGCTACTGGTGGACTTGACATCTATCTCAGTTTCATGTCATTCATGCACTTGCTCATCATAACTTAGATGGACTTGTCTAAGTTACTAATATAAAACAGGGTTAAACCAAGTGAATTTGGTTGAATCAAATACATTTACCTACTTAAATTTCATTCGTTGGGTGGTCTGAGAATCTCTTTCCAAAATTGGTTCATGTATAACTTTATTATCAGATTTATTGTGTGCTAATTAATAGCACATGGCTCTTCTGTGACAAATATCTTCATTAGAGACCCAACTCTGACTTGTTTGTGTAGTGTGACTCTTGGCAAGGTATTCTCTAACTCAGGGGTCCCCAAACTACGGCCCGCGGGCAGCATGTGGCCCCCTGAGGCCATTTATCCGGCCCCCGCTGCACTTCTGGAAGGGGCACCTCTTTCATTGGTGGTCAGTGAGAGGAGCATAGTTCCCATTGAAATACTGGTCAGTTTGTTGATTTAAATTTACTTGTTCTTTATTTTAAATATTATATTTGTTCCCTTTTTTTTTTTTACTTTAAAATAAGATATGTGCAGTGTGCATAGGGATTTGTTTATAGTTTTTTTTATAGTCCGGCCCTCCAATGGTCTGAGGGACAGTGAACTGGCCCCCTGTGTAAAAAGTTTGGGGACCCCTGCTCTAACTCATAGTTTTTTCGTGTGTCAAATGTAGACATTACACCACAACAAATGGAAGAGTTTTGAAGAATAAATAAAAAATCCATGAAAACATTTAGCACAGGATTGGTATGTGAAAAGAATTTAATAAAAACAATAACTTTCTTCTTATTATTTTATTTTGAAATAAGTGTCACTGCAGTCATTTCTGTACTGTTAGAAACCTCTTATTGTTCAATTCTTATATATTTGTTGGTTGATTGATTTGCTGTTGAATTAGTTGGTTTGCTTTTTTAGGTTTGGATTGGATTGACTTTCATTTCCTGAGAACATTAAGGCAAAACAAATTATTATCCACTGGGCAATGCTTTAAGCTTTGCTAGTATACACCACAGTACCCATTATGAAATGGCTACAATTCTCTACTAAGAAACCAGTGGCAAAATGTTTAACTACTTGCCTCATATTAAAAACATCTGATTTTCCAGTTTAATATCACACCTAGAGTTAAGTGGCAGTAAAAACTACCACAGAGCCATGTTTATTTTTTAATTCTTATAATTATAGTGTTATTCATTTATAGGCTTATCTGTAAAAGTTTCTCTCTCCATTAGATAAACTATAAAGATTTTAAGAGCAGAGATTTCAACTCTAGCATAGTGCCCATGAATAATAAGTGGAATGTCTGTTGTATGCCTAATATGCCTTGCAATGATTTATTTTTTTAGAACAATCTTGCAAGGTAGATGGTATTCCTCCCTTTTTACAGATGAAGAAATTGCGCCCAGAGTTAATGTACTAAGGACTGAAGATGCCTGACCTAAATCATAGCTTTGGTATCCACTGTTGGTGGCAGAGATATGAAGTAGGTCTGAAGAGGTATGAAGAGGTAGGTCTCAGCTTGGCACTTCTCTGGGGCAACTGACCATTATGCTTTTTAGTAAATCCAATGTTGGTAGTTTCTTTTACATAAAGTAGAACTGGGCCCTATACTAAGCAAGACAATAAGCTTTATGCATGTCCCTGAGAAGCTAAAATACTCAATTTTCCTGGGTGCAAGTGATCAAGACTTACCCTCTATTCCAAATTGGATTAGAATTCCAATCTGGCTTGTGTTCAACCCTTCAGTGGAAAATAGGTTATAATCCAGATTCAGAAAGGTTAACGTGAGTAGGTGTCTGAAAGAACAGACATTACCCACAAGATGACTTAAGTTTTTCCTGTATCGGCAAGCTTTCTGCTCATCCTGGCTCCCAACTGTGCATTTGTCCCAGATGAGCTGAAAAACAAGACTTGTCAGGAAGCTGAAACTTGCAACCACAGAGGAGAGGCCACTTGCCATATAGCATGTCTCAACATTGCTCTCTCAGCATCACAACTTACATAATCACCTGTTTGGAAATGGATATAGGTTTGAATTGGTAGCAATGTTAGGTTTTGATTTTCTGTCACCTAGTAGAGAGTTCCTGATTAGAAATTCAACTTGAGGTACTTCCAGTAACTTTGTGGTATTAAGAGTCTCTTAAATTCTCTGGGAATAATATAGTCTATAATGTAAATGTTATAAAGAGTTTTAAGGAAAAAATAAATTTTGTCTATGTGAGAAAACAGTCCATATCGGAGAGAAGGCAGCATGGTTACTCACAGTGATTAAAAAGGGGGAAATAGCTACAAGTGACTCTTGGGGACACATTTTGGAAAGTACAGGAGGTAGAGCACAAGGTGTGGGCACCAGCCAAATAGAACCTGGTGGAAAAAGAAGGAAAACTAAAGCAATTATAGCAAGAACATAGCGAGTGGAAATTAGAGGCTGGGTTGAGTACACTAAGCTAAACATGGTTTTCCCTGAATTATGCCAGAGATATAGCAATTGCCATAAGTGGATATCAGAAGTAGAAGATGAAAGGGGAAAAAAGTTAACAGTGACTTGCAAGAGAATTCTTTTAAGGAAAAGCGGGGGGAGGATAAAGAGAGAAAGCAGACTCTGGTTATTGTATCGTCTGTGGTACAGAATAAAGGCGTTGTATAATCCAGGATAAGTGTGGTGGTGTGGAGAACTTTGAGGATCACTTGTAGAGAAAGAGGTTATCAGAGGACGAAACTCTAGGAAGTCATCACAGAAAAAGAAAATAACTGAGGAGCATGTATTGAATGAAAACAAATGGATTTAGACGCCATACTTCCAGCTGCAGATGTCCATCTGCCAAGGCACAGAATGAGGGACATCAAGTACATTTTTCTGAATCCAAAAAGAAAATTCTGATAATGATAAATATCAATAACACTTTATTAAATGGAATTCACAACTAAAACATAATAAAAGGACATTCCTTTTACAAAAGCATAGATTTAATAGGATTGTTGGAGTAGGGTCATGGAGGGGCAGTAGCAGGCCATTTGGCTAAGGTCTCTGAAATGAGTTTACATAAACAGTCCCAGAAAGTCTTCAGCACGCCCTATGTGCACATGTTGAACTTGACTGCAAATAGAAAACTGAAGTGTTTTAAACAATTGAGGACTTTGTCTCCTAGAATCTTTCTCTTTTTCCATTCCACTATATTTAACAAAACAACCATTGCAACTGAAGCCTTGATGTCCACATTTCAGTAAAAAAATAAAAAAAAATAGAAGAATAATGGGCAGAAAGCAATGGTTGCAATTTATTTTATTCAAAAAGGGCCTCCTTCCCCCAAGGGCATCTGCTGTCTTCATTGAACAAAGCATTTTCATAGACCACCCCTTACTGTCAGGAAAACCTACTTATTCATCTGGTCTCATTTCTACTCTGGAAAATATTATTAGTAAAGGAAAAATATAATACTGGGCAAACAAACTAAGTATCCTAATAAGAATTAATATTTTAAATAAACCTTATATTTACCAAAATGATACTTTTTCTATATATAAAAACTACTATTAGATATATAACCAGTTAAAATATACCATGGGTTTTAGCACTGTATTTTAACATTTTTTTAATTTTTATTTTTAAATTATTGTGCTTACATGGTTTCAAGTGTCTCACTCAATAGAACACCCTCCATCTCCCACATCATGCCCCCTATGCCCCATGCAAAGTTTCTTTCCATTTCTATTTCATCCTCTCTGCCCACTCCTCTACCTCTATCTCCCCTTTCTCTCTGGGAATTGCTACCCTGTTGTCTCTATCTGCATGTTTTATATTAATAATTGGCTAATCCCTTCACCTTCTTTTTTTTTTTTTTTTTGAATTCTCACACAGGAGTGTCTACCTACTTTTATTTTTTTTATTTTATTTTTTTATGTGCCACATCTTCTTTATTCAGTCTTCTATTTTTTTATTACAATGATTAAAGCCTTTAAGCAAACTCTTGGCCAATACAGCAAGAATCCATAAAAGAGTAGTGTTCTTAACATGTTCACCAAGTCCAAGTTGGCCCTAACACCATGCCAAATCTCTGAAAAATGCAACCCAACCCCAGTTCAGTCTGTTAGGAGTTGTCACTAGGAGCAGGAGTCCAGGACAAGTCCATCTCCAGGAAAAGTCCGCATGGCACTGGAATTGTTGTCACAATTCTATACTTTGCAGCTCACGTCCAAGTCCCAGTGACTGCTGCTTCTAGCTGGTAATGATTCAGGTAGACTGGAAAAGCCATCTGCAGCATGTGTGTAGATGGAGCTTCTGTTCTCCTCTGCCTGGAGAGATGAGACCAGGTTGCTTTTCCCTGGAGCTCTGTGACTGTGGCTTGGTAAAGAGAACCTTGGGATACACTAAGCTGGGTGGCAAAGGTAGATTCATAATAGAAGTTGGCAAAAGGGGGAAAGAGAGCTCTAAATTAGGAGTAGGTCCCAGCCTAAAATATGAGTGGGGCATTGAGGTAGGAGGAATAAAGGAAACACTATATATTAAACAAAGCAGCAGAAAATAGGACTATCAACACCCACAACAGAGATCTTTGAGGGAAGAATAAAAAACCTGACTATTCAGGCAAGACATAGTTAAGTGGCCCTTGTGCAAATGAGATCAGTTTACCTGCTTCTTGGAAGAAATACGCTAGGCTCATCCACAGTGTCATAGATGGGGCCGATGGCCCTGGGCACCTTCAGCCTTCAGTGGCAAATCCCAGCATTCTGGGCAAGGTTAGGTCATAGGTGGCTGGAGCAGGGCTGGAAGAGACTGAACCCTCCCTTAGAGGAGCGAGGGAGAAGCCTACCTTCCAGTGTCCCTGTTTCCTCACAGCAGAAGCATGTAAGTATGGCAGGCTTTAGCTCAATGACCTTCCTTTCCACTATTGAAGCAGGACCCAGATGGCATCCTATGAGACCCCTTTGGGGCATTGGAGCCTTTAAGGGTGTATCCTAAAAGCTGGTAGTTCCCCTGATCTCTATTGGGCTTTTTCTGCCTCTTGGTATCTTAAAAGCCATGCTCAGAAGATCTCGCTGAGGGGTTTGAGGATCCCCATCCGCCTATATAAGTCTTTTCCATATATCTGGAGCTATTTGGAAAAAGACAAAACAGTGTTATTAGCTGGATCAAATAAAGAAGGTAGTAGTTTGCAGGAGAAAAAGATTTGTTCATCAGCATTCAAAAGAAATTTAAAATTTTTTTAAGTAAAAAGCATAATATGGTAGATCCGTAGCAGTTCCAGGATATGACTCCCCATTTAAATTTTTTTAATTGACCTTAAAATATTTGCTGGGTACACTTTAATAATACCTTGTCTTTCTGTGGTGGCCCAGTGGCTAAAGCGTCAACCTGGAAATGCTGCGGTCGCTGGTTCAAAACCCTGGGCTTGCCTGGTCAAGGCACATATGGGAGTTGATGCTTCCAGCTCCTCCCCCTTCTCTCTCTCTGTCTCTCTCTCCTCTCTCTCTTTCTCTGTCTCTCTCCTCTCTAAAAATGAATAAATAAATAAATTAAAAAAAATAATACCTGTCTTTAAAGATTGTAAAAAATACACATAATTCGAAAGGTTTGACAAAATACAGTAAATGCTTTTGCTCCATATGCAGGAGCATTGTCAGTTTAACCAGTTTAGGAAATCCAATAATAGAAAAATGCATATATACAATGAGCTATAACATGCTTAGCAGCCTCTCCTGTTCTGACAGGTTACTATAAATCCAGAATATGTATCCACTGTAACATGGACATAGGATTGTTTGCCAAATGAAGGTATATGAGTAACATCCATTTGCCAAAGTTGTCCTTGTAGGGATTTTTGAGGGTTAACTCCAAATGAAGGGGTAGATTTTAGTATAGCACCCCTTGGACAGGATTTCCCAATATGCTGTGCAGCTTCCAGAGAAAGTTGAAACTGTTTACACAGGGCTGCAGCGTTCTGGTGATGAATAGTATGAGACTGAATTGCTCGATCTGTCATGGTTGCTCCAAATAATTTTCTTTTGGGTAGCTTGATCAACAAGGACATTCCTAGGCCCTGGCCAGTTGGCTCAGTGGTAGAGCGTTGGCCTGGTGTGCAGGGGTCCTGGGTTCGATTCCCGGCCAGGGCACACAGGAGAAGCACCCATCTGCTTCTCCACCCCTCCCCCTCTCCTTCCTCTCTGTCTCTCTCTTCCCCTTCTGCAGCCAAGGCTCCATTGGAGCAAAGTTGGCCCAGGTGCTGAGGATGGCTCTGTGACCTCTGCCTCAGGAGCTAGAATGGCTCTGGTTGCAACAGAGCAATACCCCAGATGGGCAAAGCATCCTCCCCTGGTAGGCATGCCAGGTGGATCCCAGTTGGGCGCATGCAGGAGTCTGTCTGACTGCCTTCCCATTTCCAACTTCTGGCTGTCTGTTTGTCATATATGGCCTTTATTATTTTGAGGTATGTTCCCTGTATTCCCACTTTGCTCAGAGTTTTTATCATAAATGGGTGTGAGATTTTATTGAATGCCTTCTCATCATCTTTTGATATAATCATGTGATTTTTATTCTTCCTTTTGTTTATGTGATGAATCACATTTATTTTTTTTATTCTTTTTTTAAATTTTTATTAATTTTAATGGGGTGACATCAATAAATCAGGGTACATATATTCAAAGAAAACATGTCCAGGTTATCTTGTCATTCAATTATGTTGCATACCCATCACCCAAATTCAGATTGTCCTCCGTCACCTTCTATCTAGTTTTCTTTGTGCCCCTCCCCCTCCTCTTCCCCCTTTCTCTCCTTCCCTCCCCTCCCTGTTACCACCACACTCTTGTCCATGTCTCTTGGTCTCGTTTTTATGTCCCACCAATGTATGGAATCATGCAGTTCTTGTTTTTTTCTGATTTACTTATTTCACTCTGTATAATGTTATCAAGATCCCACCATTTTGTTGTAAATGATCCGATGTCATTATTTCTTATGGCTGAGTAGTATACCATAGTGTATATGTGCCACATCTTCTTTATCCAGTCTTCTATTTTTTTTACAGTGATTAAGGCCTTTAAGCAAGCTCTTGGCCAATACAGCAGGAATCCATAAAAGAGTAGTGTCCTTAACATGTTCACCAAGTCCAAGTTGGCACCAACACTATTCAAAATCCCTGCAAATGCAACCCAACCCCAGTTCAGTCCATTAGGAGCTGTCACAAGGAGCAAGAGTCCAGGAAAAGACCACATCCAGGAAAAGTCTGCATGGCACTGGAATTGTCTTCACAATTCTATACTTTGCAGCTCATGTCCAAGTCCCAGTGACTGCTCCTTCTAGCTGGTAATGATTCAGGTAGACTGAAAGAATCACATTTATTGATTTGTGAATATTGTACCAGCCTTGCCTTGCTAGAATAAATTCCACTTGATCATGATGTATGATCTTTTTAATGTATGGATAGATCCAGTGGGCTAATATTTTGTTGAGAACTTTGGCATCTATGTTCATTGGGGTATTGGCCTATACTTTTCTTTCTTTGTTTTGTCTTTACTTGGTTTTGGAATTAAGATAATTCTTGCCTTATAAAATATGCTTGGAAGTCTTCACTCCTCTTAAATTTTTTGAAATAGCTTGAGAAATATAGGTATTAGTTCTTCTCTGAATGTTTGGTAAATTTTGCCTGTGAAGTCATCCAGTCCAGGACTTTTGTTTGCTGGGAGTTTTTTGATAACTGTTTCAATTTAATTTGTTATAATTGATCAGCTCAGGTTTTCTAATTCTTCCAGATTCAGTTTTGGAAGATTGTATGTTTCTAGGAATTTATCCATTTTACCCAAGTTGTCCAATTTTTTGGCATATAATTTTCATAGTATTTTCTAACAATCCTTGTATTTCTATGATGTCAGTTGTTACTTCTCTTTCATTTCTAATTTTATTTATTTGGATCCTCTTTCTTTTTTACTTGATGAGTCTGGTCAAAAGTTCATCAACTTTGTTTATCTTTTCAAAGAACCAGTTCTTGGTTACATTGCTCTTTTGAAAAAAAATTGGGGGGGGGCCTCTATGTCATTTATTTTTATTCTGATCTTTATTATTCCCTTCTTTCTGCTCCCTCTGGGCTTTATTTGTTGTTCTTTTTCTAGTTCTCTTAGGTGCAGGGTTACATTGTTTATTTTATCATTTTCTTGCTTCTTAAAGTATGCCTATAAAGCTATAAACTACCTTCTCAGGAAAGCTTTCATTGTGTCCCATGGATTTTGGGTTGTTGTATGTTCATTTTCATTTCATTTGATAGAGAAAACAGGAACTATATGGAAACTCTTTGTACTTTTCTCTGAATTTTTCTGTGAACTAAAACCTATTTTAGTTCAGAGAAATGCAAATCAAAACTACAATGAGATACCACCTCACCCCTGTTAGATTAGCTATTATCAGCAAGACGGGTAATAGCAAATGTTGGAGAGGCTGCGGAGAAAAGGGAACTCTCATCCACTGTTGGTGGGACTGTAAAGTAGTACAACCATTATGGAGGAAAGTATGGTGGTTCCTCAAAAAACTGCAAATAGAACTACCTTATGACCCAGCAATCCCTCTACTGGGTATATACCCCAAAACCTCAGAAACATTGATACGTAAAGACACATGTAGCCCCATGTTCATTGCAGCACTGTTCACAGTGGCCAAGACATGGAAACAACCAAAAAGCCCTTCAATAGAAGACTGGATAAAGAAGATGTGGCACATATACACTATGGAATACTACTCAGCCATAAGAAATGATGACATCAGATCATTTACAGCAAAATGGTGGGATCTTGATAACATTATACGGAGTGAAATAAGTAAATCAGAAAAAAACAAGAACTACATGATTCCATATATTGGTGGAACATAAAAACGAGACTAAGAGACATGGACAAGAGTGTGGTGGTTACCAGGGGTGGGGGGAGGGAGGATGCAGGAGGGAGGGAGGGAGAGAGTTAGGGGGAGGGGGAGGGGCACAGAGAAAACTAGATAGAGGGTGACGGAGGACAATCTGACTCTGGGCGAGGGGTATGCAACATAATTTAATGACAAGATAACCTAGACATGTTTTCCTTGAATATATGTACCCTGATTTATTAATGTCATCCCATTAACATTAATAAAAATTTATTTAAAAAAATAAATAAATAAAATAAAACCATTCTAAAAATTAAAGTCTGGTTTTTTTTCAAAGTGATAAGAAAAGTTAGAGAGGTCCCATGTTTTAAGAATCAAAAGTGTAAGATGGTCTAGCAAGATGTAACATTCTTGAAGGAGTTCAGATAACAAAAGAACATGAGAAATGAAATATAGCTAAATACACCACTGGGTCTAGATAGGAAGGTCTCTACTATGATTTTTAGAGGGCAGGTAGAAAATATGAAAGAAAAATGCATGTCAAAGGCACATAATAAACTTCTTAAAAACAGTCTCAAAAAAGCAAAAGTCCATGCAAGATCTAGGGTCAAAAAGAGAATTTAAAACCAGTTTAATTAATTTTAAAGACAAGTTCATTGGAAAAATTTTGAATATGCATATAAGCAAAATGTCAAACAACATCTATTCACAGTCCTATCACTCATCAATAATCATTGTTAACATTTTGATATCTCTCCTACACGTCTTTTTATGCATGTTCCTACAAATAATTTAATATTACTCTACATTGCTTCTCAATTTTTTTTCATTCAATATCATATTGTATATATATTTTACCTTTGTCATCAAACATCAGTGTGATTTTTTAAAATATTTTCTAATTTTTTAATTTTTATTTTTTTGTGTTTACATGGTTTCAAGTGTTCCACTCAATAAAACACACTCTACCCACTGCATCATGCCCCCATGCCCCATGAAAAATCTCTTTTCACTCTCACTTCTCCCCCCTTTTCCCCCCACCTCTACCCCCTCTTTTTCTCTCGCTATGTACTATATTTTATTTAACAAGTTATTTTTTATTGAACTTTTGAGATGTTGCTAATTTTTTATCTTGTAAATAATGCTGCAATAAACATCCTTTAAGTGAAAATTTGTCACACGTGCGATTATCTTTTTAAGATCAATATTTGCCCTGACTAGGCTGTGGTGCAGTGGATAGAGCATCAGCCTAAGACGCTGAGGACCCACATTTGAAATCTTAAAACCATTGGCTTAAGTGAGTGGTCACCAGCTTGAGTGTAGAATAATAGTCACTGGTTTGAGCCCAAAGGTCACTGGCTTGAAGCCCAAGGTCATTGCCCTGAGCAAAAGGTCACTGGCTCAGCTGAACCCCACCCAGTCAAGGCAAATGTGATAAAACAACCGATGAACAACTAAGGTGCTGCAACTATGAGTTGATGCTTCTCATCTCTCTCTTTTTCTGTCTATCTGTCCCTGTCTGTCTCTCTGTCTCTGTCTCTGTCTTTCTCACATGCGTTAAGAAAAAAATCAGTATTTGAAATCATATTGCTTGATCAATGGGCATACTATATTTAAAATGCACACACATGCACACACTGTGGATACTGCACACTGCCCATACTGTACACAATGCACACCGTACACTGCACACACAACGCACTGTGCACACTCCACATGCTGCAGACACTGCACACTGCGCACACACTGCACACACTGTGGATACTGCACACTGCCCATACGGTACACAATGCACACCGTGCACTGTGCACACTCCACATGCTGCAGACACTGCACACTGCACACACACACTGCACACACTGCAGACACTGCACACTGCCCATACGGTACACAATGCACACCGTACACTGCACACACAATGCACTGTGCACGTGGATCTGCAGCATGTGGAGTGCTCACAGTGTGTTGTGTGTGCAGTGTATGGTGTGCATTGTGTACCGTATGGGCAGTGTGCAGTATCCACAGTGTGTGCACTGTACGGTGTGCCTTGTGTACAGTATGGGCATTGTGCAGTGTCTGCAGTGTCTGCAGTGTGCAGTGTTTGCAGTGTGTGCAGTGTCTGCAGCATGTGGAATGTGCATAGTGCATTGTGTGTGCGGTGTACAGAGTGCATTGTGTACCGTATGGGCAATGTGCAGTGTCAGCAGTGTGTGCAGTGTCCGCAGCATATGGAGTGTGCGCAGTGCGTTGTGTGTGCAGTATCCACAGTGTGTGCAGTGTATGGTGTGCATTGTGTACTGTATGGGCAGTGTGCAGTGTCTGCAGTGTGTGCAGTGTGTGCGCAGTGTCCGCAGTGTGTGCAGTGTGAAGTATCCATAGTGTGTGCAGCGCACAGTGTGCATTGTGTACTGTATGGGCAGTGTGCAGTGTGTGTGCAGCGTGTGCAGTGTTCAGTATCGACAGTGTGTGCAGTGCACAGTGTGCATTGTGTACTGTATGGACAGTGCGCAGTGTCCGCAGTGTCCGCAGTGTGCGCGCAATGTCCGCAGTGTGTGCGCAGCGCGCAGCGTCTGCAGTACGCAGTGTCCGCAGTGCACAGTGTTTTCAGTGTGCAATGTCCACAGTGTGTGCAGCGCGCAGTGTCTGCAGTGTGTCTGGTGTGCAGTGTCCGCAGTGTGCAGTGTCTGTTGTGTGCATGCAGTGTGCAGTGTCCACAGTGTGCAGTGTGTGTGCAGCATGCAGTGTGTGCACGCAGTGCCCACAGTGTGTGCGATGTGCGTGCAGTGTGTGCACAATGTCTGCAGTGTGCACTGTCCGCAGTGTGTGCAATGTGTGTGTGGAGTGCAGTGTGTACAGTGTCCGCACTGTCTGCAGTGTGTGCAGTTTGCAGTGTCTGGAGTGTGTGTGCGGTGTCTGCAGTGTGCAGTGTCCGCAGTGTGTAGCGTGTGCAGTATGCAGTGTCTGCTGTGTACGTGTAGCATGCAGTTTCTGCAATGTGCAGTGTGTGTGCAGCGTTTAGTGTCTGCAGTGGGCAGTGTCTGTGGTGTGTGCAGCGTGTGTGCAGTATCCACAGTGTGTGCAGTGTACAGTGTGCATTGTGTACTGTGTGGGCAGTGTGCAGTGTGTGCAGTGTCCGCAGTGCCTGCAGTGTGTGCAGTTTGCAGTGTCTGCAGGGTGTGTGTGGTGTCTGCAGTGTGTAGTGTCTGCAGTGTGTGCAAAGTGTGTGCAATGTGCAGTGTCTGTGGTGTGTGCAGCATACAGTGTCCGCAGTGTGTGCACAGTGTGCAGTGTCTGCAGTGTGTGTGGCATACAGTGTTCACAGTACGCAGTGTCCGCAGTGTCTGCAGTATGTGCAGTGTGCAGTGTGTGCAGTGTTCACAGTATGCAGTGTCTGCAGTGTGTGCAGTGTGTGCAGTGTGTGCAGTGTGCAGTGTATACAGTGTCCACAGTGTGCAGTATCTGCACCATGTGTGCAGTGTGCAATGTCTTCAGTGTCTGCATTGTGCGCAGTGTTCGTGCAGTGTGCAGTGTCTGCAGTGTGCAGTGTCCCAGGATGCTAAGAAAAAGTACATATTTAATTGTTGAACTGGTGTTATAAATTATTTAGAAATCATGGAGAACAGAAGTACTACAAGAGTGGTGAATGGGCAAGGCAAATCCTGAAAATGCTGTGTTGAATTTGCTCCACCCTGAGCACTGACTTGAAGAGACCCTGTAAATGCTGGTGTAGTCTCTCCCTCACTCATATTGCAACACTTACTGAACCATATATCAATCATCAACTTTCTTGTCTCTCTCTCCACAAGTGTGAAAATTCATTGGAGGGGAACTTATTCATAGTCATAGTCCTAGAGTCATGCTCAAGGCCAGGTTTATAATGAACACCTCAGCGATGTTTGCTGTCTGAGTGAAGCATTGTCCCATGACACACAAAATAATGATGATGCCATTAAAAAGTATCAAAACCAGGCCCTGGCCAGTTGGCTCAATGGTAGAGCATCAGCCTGGCTTGTGGAAGTCCCAGGTTCGATTCCCAGTCAGGGCACACAGGAGAAGCACCCATATGCTTCTCCACCCTTCCCCCCTCTCCTTTCTCTCTATCTTTCTCTTCCCCTCCTGCAGCCAAGGCTCCATTAGAGCAAAGTTGGCCCAGGTGTTGAGGATGGCTTTATAGCCTCTCTCTCAGGTGCTAGAATGGCTCCAGCTGCAATGGAGCAATGCCCCAGATGGGTTGAGCATCACTCTCTGGTGGGCATGCTGGTGGATCCTGGTCGGATGCATGCAGGAGTCTGTCTGACTGCCTCCCTGCTTCTTACTCCGGAAAAATAAAAATTTAAAAATAAATATTTAAAAAAGCATCAAAACCAAAGATTAAATGAAAAGTGAAGGGCAAGAAGGAAGAATAGGAAGAGCTGGGAGAAGAGGTTAATTCGGAGAAGAAATAGAAGGAGGAAGAAAAGCATCTTCAAAGAAGAGGAGCAGGGATCAAGTCTTCCTCTCAGAATTATCATGACAGAGGCTCCCCCTTCAGCGGGAGAAAACACGCAGAACTATAAGGAGACCCCAAGCACTTCCAGGTCCTGGTCAGCCGTGTCCTGCAGTGGGCACAGTGGCAGCTATGAGCAGACCTGATGTGGCCACTGGGATGTCTTCCTGGAGTGTTGTCCATGTGAGCTATCTGGTCCTTGGGCCTCTGCTTTCCCCTGCTGAGTCAGGGGAGCAGATAACATCCTCAGAAGAGTTTGAGGGACAATAAAGTTTAAAGGGAGGAAAGAAAAGAAGCTAAAGAAATGTGAAGAGGCCCAACATTGCACCTGATAAACTAGATTGGAATCCTAGCTCCCTCGCTAGCTGGCCAGGTAGCCTTTGACTAATTTTTTCATTTTCTGTAGCATCAGTTTCTTTACCTATAAAGTAGCCTTAATAACAACTTTCTGTTTGAGTTGAAATGAAAATTAAATGAGATAACATGTAATTAACATAAGTATCCAGCCCAGTAGGTTCTTAATATGTAGCAGTCACTTAACAAACTTAACACTTTCTCCCTCTTAGTTTCACAAAAGATGTGTTTTCTTATTTCTTTTTACAGACATTTGGGATTTAAGAAGAACAATCTGGGAGGAAACAGCTGCTCTGCAAATGCTAGAGGGACCCACCACTGGGATCTGACCTCAGCGCTATTCTGTTTTTCCCTTTTTTTCCAATGACATAAGTACAGTTAAAGAGAACCTGCAAATAAAAGTGTACAGGAGACAAAAAGCCAAGATGCGTAGGATTCAAAAAGATCCTAGTCAGCTGGAGAAAAAGGTCAGTTTAAGGGATGCCATATAAACAGCAAGTGTAAGCTCCCACACCTGGCTTGAACAACACAAGTATATAAAAATAAACATCATACTTAGGTTGGAGAGACTTATACCATCACTGTTCTGCATTTAAGAAGAACATGCTTCTAAGTTTCTTCTCTGGTCCTCTATTTACCTACATTCATATTTGCCAAGTTTATGTTGAAAATTGTATTTTTGATATGATGTATATCAATATGTACGTAGCATGAGGCCCTAGCCAAGCATAAATATGTGAAATTTGGCACATTCATTGGGAAAAGTAAAATGAAATCTGTGCCCAAATGACTCAAATAGATGAAACAATCTCTTTTATTTTCCCCAAATGTCTTCAGGCTGCTCTAATACAACACAACCAAGATGATGCAGAAGATAAAGTAACATGCTCTTTCCTCATTCATGAATCTCATGATCCTGAATATGAAAAATGCTTCCTTATAAGGAAGCACTAAGAATCAAGACTTAAAATCCTGGGGGAATAAATGTGAGAGAAATTATAATTATGAGTAATCAAGTGCCACTGCTATTATGGAGCCAAGGAATACATATAAGAAAAAACAATTTGCTTAATGCTGAAAATGAAGAATAATGGTAGTTTCTACAGGGTGATCTTGAAGATGTATGCAGGCAACTGTCCCATCCTCCTCCAGGACTAGAATGTTGGGGACCAAAATATAAACAGGGTGTTTTTATATCCAGGGGACAGGTGCTGGGCCTAACCACCCATCTCACCTGCCCAGTTAACAAAGAGCTATACCTGATTATTGCTTATCCCACCCATGTTCTCCAGAAGAGGCTGGAAGCTAGTTTCTTATTGGTGTAAAGTTAGATCTAAATGGTATGGTGGGGTTGTCTTTGAGTTGTCTTGGAAACAATTGAATTGCTAATGGACCACGTTTTTTTCCCTGAATAAAGATGGATGTGCTTCTGGGGGCCGCCATTGCATCGGCTTAGGAGCAGTAGAGACTACTCGCTGTGTGGTCCTCCCAAGCCCATCTTTATGTATATATCTTTAATTCTCTGTCTATCATTTATTTAATTCCATACCTTTTCCCGTTCGAGGACCCTGTAATAGATTTGTCGTGGCTGGACAGCGACACTAGAAAATAAGAGGAATTAGTTACCCTTTGAGAAAGAACTTCACTTTTAAATGAGAGGAATAAATATTCCAAGTCCATAAAAATAACAACTGCCTGACCACGTGGTAGCGCCGTGGATAGAGCATCAAACTGGGACTCAGAGCACCCAGGTTCAAAACCCCGAGGTGGCCAGCTTGAGCGTGGGCTCATCCGGCTTGAGCATGTGTTCACAGCTTGAGTGCAGGGTTGCTGGCTTGAGCGTGGGATCATAGACATGACCCCAAGGTCACTGGCTTGAGCCCACGGTCACCGGTTTAAGCAAAAGATCACTAGCTCTACCTTAGCCCCCCCAGTCAAGGCACATATGAGAAAACAATCAATGAACAACTAAGGTGCAGCAATAAAGAACTAATGCTTCTCATCTCTCTACCTTCCTGTCTGTCTCTATCTGTCCCTCTCTCTGTCTCTCTCTCTCTGTCAAAAAAATAATAATAATAATAACTACTTCTGTGGGAATGGCTATATGAGTTGGAGTTAATAATTTAAGTAAAGCAAGAAAGCCACTAGTGAGTTGAGAATATAGAGAAGCGCAATTTGGAGAAGCAGAGAGGAGGCAAAGATGACTCATTGGGAGTAATGTGACCTTTATCAAGTGGCTCCCTATTCAATAAGCAACTTGATGTCTAGGTCAGCTTCCTAGGAACTGGAATACCAGGTACTAAAACACTAGAAGCTGTATGTCTTGGACAAGAGATGTTGCTGTTGGTTCAATAAAATTATTATATACTTATTTGTATATAAATATATGATATATATTTATATTAGATATTTAATTTATGGGAGCTGTCAGTAAAGTTAATAATGTGGGCTTACAGTTTAAGTCCAAAGTCTGGGCTGCATATTAGATACTGCACAATGGTGATTCACTTTGATTTGGCAAATATTGAGCCCCCTGATACCCGGTATCATGCCAGGTTCTGAGAACAGAGCCATGAACAAAACAAACACCTTGTTCTCGTGGGACTTGCAGTTCAATTTTGTCTTGCAGGATGTCATTATAGGTAGTCAGTTGCCTTCCCAGCAACCTCGCAATATTGAGCACCTTCTTTTAGACTCTGATAGATGTTAAATCTGGCTAAACTATCCAGGGGCCTTGATGACCCAGCAGAGGCAATCACAAAGTCAGATTACATTCTTCTACTTTACAGAGAGCTCTTTTACATGCCAGGTAATAACTATATGATACTTTGCAGCCCTAAGCTATAGCACAAGACAAAAAAATAACTTAGTTCAAGAAGAGATTGAAGGGGAAAATATATGAGTCACAGAGTCTGGGTGTGAGGCTGCAAGAGGCGGCTGCAGGGGATGGGGTGGGGTGAGAGAAAAGCCATGGCTTCTTCTGGAAGTTGACTTCAAGAATCACAGCATACCCTCTTTAAGCATCCCCTAGGAGTGAAATATTGGACTGTATTCACCAAGGACTATCACTAGGAGCTTGTTCTCCCTGACGTTCTGATACAACTGCCCTCTCCCTCAGGAAAGTGCGTCTTTTTCCTTTATTTTGTGTAATGAAAATAGTAAAATGAAAATAACAAGAACTATGAAAATAACAGACGATGCGAGGCTTGATCTGATCTCATCGTCCCCTGAAGGGAAGCACTTATCCTTACAGTAGCGCTGTCATGTGCTCCCCCACTAAATGTGGAGGTATAAAGAAGAGTTTGCAAACGAGGGACAGACTGTAAGTATTTTAAGTCTGATAGGTAAGAGATTGCTTAAGTTTTAGAAAAGCAGCAGAATATAGTGTAAAGACCAAATAAACTTTGAAATTGAAAGTCCTGGCTTAGGGCCCAGCTCCATCACGACTCACTGCCGGTGCTAGAGTTTTTGTTGATGATTTTTCAACTGGAAAACCTTGTACCTAATTTGAAGTAGCCATTTTACTTACATAAGAATAAGAATAACAATAAGCCTACTTCTTTGTTAAGTCAACTCACTGTGAGAACGAGTCTACAATTGCATGGGGTTGAGACAAGGAGTGTGGCATGCAGATGACTAAGGCCGGTGGCCATGGCCATGCAGATTCGCACTGAATTCGGGCAGATGGTAAAGGAACTGTGAAGCCAGAGAATGGTAGGCCATTCCAATGTATCCGTGGCTCACAAAGACAGGCAAGCCAAAAGAAAAAGAAAAGGAAAAAATACAGAAGGAAAGGAAAATCTGCTTTTTGCGGTGGAGGGCAAGGGATCAGGAAACCAACCGTATCTCTCCTTTGCGAGGCTTGATCTGATCTCATCGTCCCCTGAAGGGAAGCACTTATCCTTACAGTAGCGCTGTCATGTGCTCCCCCACTAATTGCACAAAGAGCTTGCATCCTGTAAACCTGTGAGCAAGCCTAACAGCCATTTCCCCCACAATGACCACAGCCAGAGATTCGAGCAATTCTCTTTCAACTTAAAGGCCTTCTCCACCCATCCCTCAAATTAAACACAGGAATCCAAATGTGTCCAACAATCTACATCTAGAAAGAAAGTCCTAGCGTGCTGCTGTCACTAAAAAAAAGATGCCTTTTCTGCCCGACCAGGCAGTGGTGCAGTGGCTAGAGCGTCGGACTGGGATGCCAAGGACCCCGGTTTGAGGCCCTGAGGTCATCAGCTTGAGCACGGGCTTATCTGGTTTGAGCAAAAGCTCACCAGCTTAGACCCAAGGTCGCTGGCTTGAGCAAGGGGTTACTTGGTCTGCTGAAGGCCCATAGTCAAGGCACATATGAGAAAGCAATCAATGAAAAACTAAGGTGTCACAATGTGCAACGGAAAACTAATGATTGATGCTTCTCACCTCTCCGTTCTGTCTGTCTGTCCCTGTCTCTCTCTGTCTCTGTAAAAAACAAACAAAAAGATACCTTTTCACTGTAGCTGTGGAAGGAGCCTGTAATGACTTCTAATGGGACCAAAACCAGAGCCTCAGAACACTCGGCCAGGGGAACTAAGACCAGCATCTGCCCATAGGGAGAGAGAGAAAATTTACTCAATGCCTGGCATCACATGACTTTTCACCAATGTTTAATTGGAAATGTAACCGGATCAAGGGGAAGGAGGTCTGGGAGCAGAAATAAATCAGAATCTGGTTTATTTACCAAGAGATGTTAATAGATATTCTGTGCAAAAGGGTTTTCTGGTCCAATAAACTTGGGAAACATTGCAAACTAAATTACCCTTGTATGGCCAGGGGCCACCGCCATCGTGTCCATTCACGTGCAGGTTCCCATTAGATTCTGGCAGACAGTAAAGAAACAGTGGAGCCAAAACATAATGGACCATTCCTTTATTCTATTCTAGACTTCACCAGCCAGTGAGTAAACACACACAAAACCCTGATACATTCTCCGGTTCCACAACCAGGAGAATCTTCTCCGGTTCTTTCTAGAATCAAAGGCCCCCACCAGTCTCAGCCACCTCTGGTTCCTCATCTGCACACTGTTTCCCTTCTCTTCTCTGCACAGACTGGCTCCTCCTTCAGCACCCTGCCATTTTGGCTTCCTTCTTCTCTTTTTCTTTTAAAACTTTTTATGCGAAACCTCTCCTTCAAGCGAGTATTAGCATAACAATGGCTCTTCCCAAGAAGGAAATTTTTTGTTGTAATTTTGTTTTCTTATTGATTTTAACTTATTGTGTTTACATAGATTCTAGTGTCACCCAAATGCATCCCACCCCCGCCATATTCCCCTCAACATCTCCCTTGCCCCCCTCTCCAGGCACCCTCCCCCCTGTCCTTCAGGTTTATTCCATCCTATCATCCCCTTTCCCTTGGTCCTCTTTTCCTCTGGTCCCTTTTATCCCTCCTCTGTCTCAATTCTGTCCCTCAGTTCACATTGTTCATTGGATTCCTCAAATGAGTGAGGTCATATGATATTTTTCTTTCTCTACCTGGCTTTTTTCACTCAACATAATAGTTTCCAAGTCCATCCATGTTGTCATAAAAGGTAAGATTTCTTCTTTTTTGTGGCCACATAGTATTCCATTGTGTATATGTACCAGCGCTTCTTATTACACTCATCCACTGATGGACACTTGGGCTTCCAGATCTTGGCTATTGTGAACATGCTGCCATAAACATGGGGGTGCATTTCTCCTTTTGAAACAGTGCTATGGTGTTCTTGGGATATATTCCTAAAAGTGGGATGGCTGGGTGAAAAGGCAGTTCCATTTTTAATTTTTTGAAGAATCTCCATACTGTTTTCCACAGTGGCTGCACCAGCCTGCATTCCCACCAGCAGTGCAGGAGGGTTCCCCTTTCCCCACATCCTCGCCAGCACTTACTTTGTGTTGTTTTGTTAATGAGCGCCATTCTGACTGGTGTGAGGTGGTATCTCATTGTGGTTTTAATTTGCATTTCTCTAATGATTAGTGATGTTGAACATTTTTCATCTGTCTATTGGCCATCTGTATGTCCTCTTTAGAGAAGTGTCTATTCATTCCTTTTGCCTATTCTTTGATTGTTTATCTTCCTGATCTTGAGTTTTACAAGTTCTTTATAAATTTTTGTTACTAACCCCTTATCAGACATATTGTCGAATATGTTCTCCCATTGTGTGGTTTGTCTTTTTATTCTGTTCATATTGTCTCTAGCTGTGCAACAGCTTTTTAGTTTAATATAGTCCCATTTATTTAACCTGTATTTAATTTCACTTGTCCATGGAGATAAGTCAGCAAATATATTGCTGTGATAGATGTTGGAGAGTTTACTGCCTATGTTTTCTTCTAAGATGCTTATGGTTGTATTTAACTCTTTTATCCATTTTGAGTTTATTTTTGTGAATGGTATAACCTGATGGTCTAGTTTCATTTTTTTGCAGGTAGATGTCCAATTTTCCCAACGCTGTTTGTTAAAGAGGCTGTCTTTACTCCATTGTATGCTCTTACCTCCTTTGTCAAATATCAATTGTCCATAAAAGTGTGGGTTTATTTCTGGATTCTCTGTTCTGTTCCATTGATCTATATGCCTGTTATTATGCCAGTATCAAGCTGTTTTGAGTACAATGGCCTTGTAGTATAACTTGATATCAGGAAGTGTTATACCACCCATTTTATTCTTCTTTTTCAAGATTGCTGAGGCTATTCGTGTTCTTTTTTTGGTTCCATATAAATGTTTGGATATGTGCAATATATCTTTGAAGTATGTCATTGGTATTTTAATTGGTATTGCATTGAATTTATAAATTGCTTTGGGTAATATAGATATTTTAATGATGTTTATTCTTCCTATCCATGAACACAGTATATGCTTCCACTTATTTCTATCTTCCTTGATTTCTTTTTTCAATGTTTCATAATTTTCCGAGTACAAGTCTTTAACCTCTTGGTTTAATTTACGCCTAGGTACTTTATTATTTTTCTTGCAGTAGTGAAGGAGATTGTTTCCTTAATTTTTTTTTCTGACAGTTCATGGTTGGGATATAAAAATGCCTCTGATTTCTGAGTATTAATTTTATATCCTGCCACCTTGTTGAATTCATTTATCAGGTCCAATAGTTTTTTGATTGACACTTTAGGGTTTTCTATATACAGTATCATATCATCTGCAAATAATGATAGTTTTACTTCTTCTTTTCCAATTTGGATGCCTTTTATTTCTTCTTCTTGTCTGATTGCTGTGGCTAGGACTTCCAGAACTATGTTGAATAAGAGTGGTGAAAGGGGGCACCCCTGCCTTGTTCCTGATCTTAAGGGAATTGCTTTTAATTTTTGCCCATTGAGTATGATGTTGGCTGTGGGTTTGTCATAGATGGCTTTTATCATGTTGAGGTATGTCCCCTGTATTCTCACTTTGCTGAGAGTTTTGATCATGAATGGATGCTGGATTTTATCAAATGCTTTTTCTGCATTTATTGAAATTATCATGTCATTTTCTCTTTCTTTTTGTTTATGTGATGAATCACATTTATTGATTTGCAAATGTTGTACCAGCCTTGACTTCCCAGAATAAATCCCACTTGATCATGATGTATGATTTTTTTCATATATTGCTTGATCCAGTTTGCTAATATTTTGTTAAGGATTTTAGCATTTAAATTTATCAGGGATATTGGCCTATAATTTTCTTTCTTTGTGTGGTCTTTGCCTGGTTTTGGAATCAGAATTATGCTCACCTCATAAAAGGAGCTTGGAAGTCTTCCCTCCTCTTGAATTTTTTGAAATAGCTTGAGAAGGATAGGAGTTAGTTCTTTTTTGAATATTTGGTAGAATTCACCTGTGAAGCCATCTGGCCCAGGGCTTTTGTTTGTTGGGAGTTTTTTTGATAGCTGTTTTGATCTCATTTGTTATAATCAGTCTGTTTAGATTTTCTGATTCTTCCAGATAGATTTTTTGAAAGGTTATATTTTTCAATGAATTTGTCCATTTCATCTAGGTTGTCTAATTTTTTGGCATACAGTTTTTTATAGTATTTTTTTATAATCCTTTGTATTTCTGTTGTGTCAGTTGTTATTTCTCCACTCTCATTTCTAATTTTATTTGAGTCCTCTCTCTTTTTTTCTTGGTGAGTCTGCTTAAAGGTTCATCAATCTTGTTTACCTTTTCAAAGAACCAGCTCTTGGTTTTATTGATCCTCTGTATTTTTTTAGCCTCTATGTCATTTATTTCCACTCTGATCTTTATTATTTCCTTCCTTCTACTACCTCTGGGCTTTACTTGCTGGGGTTTTTTTCTAATTCTTTTAGATGCAGGGTTAGGTTGTTTATTTGAGCTATTTCAAGCTTCTTAAGATATGTCTATAGTGCTATGAACTTCTCTCTCAGTATTGCTTTTGCTGTGTTCCATAAATTTTGAGTTGTTTTATACTCATTATTATTAATTTCTAGAAATTTTTTTATTTCTTCTTTGATCTCATTGTTAACCCATTTGTTATTTAATAAAATGCTATTTAGTTTCCATGTGTTTGAGTATTTTTCAGTTTTTCTGTTGTAGTTGATGTCTAGTTTGATGCCATTGTAATCAGTGAAGATGCATGATATGATTTCAGTCTTCTTACATTTGTTGAGACCCCTTTTGTGCCCTAACATGTGGTCCATCCTAGAGAATGTACCATGAGCACTTGAAAAAAATATATATTCTGCTGCTTTAGGGTGAAAGGTTCTGAAGATATCTATTAAGTCCAGTTGATCTAGTGTGTCCTTTAAGTCTGCTGTTTCTTTGTTAATTTTCTTTTGTGACGATCTATCTAGTGATTTTAGTGGGGTATTGAAATCCCCTATTATTATAGTAATGCTATTGATCTCGCCCTTTATATCCATCAAAGTCTGCTTTTTATATATATTTAGGTGCTTCTATATTAGGTGCATAGATATTTATAATGGTTATATCTTCGTTTTGGATTGCTCCCTTTATAATTATGTAGTAACTTTTTTTTTGTATCTTTCTGAAGCTGGAAATGGGGAGACACAGTCAGACAGACACCCACATGCGCCCGACTGGGATCCACCCGGCACGCCCACCAGGGGGCAACGCTCTGCCCACCAGGGGGTGATGCTCTGCCCCTCCGGGGCATCGCTCTGTTGCAACCAGAGCCACTCTAGCACCTGGGGCATAGACCAAGGAGCCATCCCCAGCGCCCAGGCCATCTTTGCTCCAATGGAGCCTCGGCTGCGGGAGGGGAAGAGAGAGACAGAGAGGAAGGAGAGGGGGAGGGGTGGAGAAGCAGATGGGCACTTCTCCTGTGTGCCCTGGCTGGGGATCGAACCCGGGACTTCTGCACGCCAGACCGATACTCTACCACTGAGCCAACTGGCCAGGGCCTGTAGTAACTTTTTTATCTCTTATTATAGCCTTTGTTTTAAAGTTTATTTTGTCAGATATAAGTATTGCTACCTCAGCTTTTTTTTCATTTCCATTTGCATGAAATATTTTTTTCCAACCTTTTACTTTCAGTCTATGTGTATCTTTTGTTTTGAGGTATGTCTCTTGTAGACAGGTCCCGTTTTCTTATCCATGCTGCTACCCTATGTTTTTGATTGGATCATTTAATCCATTTACATTTAAGGTTATTATTGATATGTAATTGTTTATTGCCATTTTATTCTTTAAAGTTACATTTCTCTTTTTACTATATTTTTCCACCTTTGTTCTGTTTACAACAGGCTCTTTAACATTTTTTGCAGCATTAGTTTGGTTGTAATAAATTTCTTAAGTTTTTTTTTTTGTCTAGAAAGTTTTTTATTTCTCCTTCAGTTTTAAACGATAGCCTTGTTGGATAAAGAAGTCTTGGTTGTAGGCTCTTGTTCTGCATTACTTTGAACATTTCTTTCCATTCCCTTCTGACCTCAAGTGTTTCTGTTGAGAAATCAGATGTCATCCTTATGGGGGCTCCTTTGTAGGTTATTGACTTTTTTTCTCTAGCAACTTTTTATACTATTTTTTTATCTCTTAGCTTCGGTATTTTAATTATGATGTGTCTTGGTATATATTTCTTTGGGTTTCTCTATAATGGAATTATCTGTCCTTCTTGAACTTGTGTGACTTTTTCCTGCATTAATTTAGGGAAATTTTCAGCTACAATTTTTTTGAACAAGGTCTCTATCCCTTGTTCTTTCTCTTCTTCTTCAGGAACCTCTATGATGTGGATGTTATTTCTCTTCATGTTGTAGCAGAGCTCTCTTAGAGTTTGCTCAGACTTTTTGAGCCTTTCTTTTTTCTGCTTTGCTTCCGTGCTTTTGTTTATCTTGTCCTCTATATCGCTGATTTGATCTTCAGATTCATCCATCCTGCTTTTAATTCCTTCCAGTCTGATCTTCATTCCTGATATTGTCATTTCTGACTGATTCTTTTTTATTATTTCAATGTCCTTTTTTATACTTGCTATCTGTTTATTTAGGTGCTCGTTATGTCCTTCCATTGTTGCTCTAAGATCTTTGAGCATCCTAACCATCATTATTTTAAACTCTGCATCCAGTAATTTGGTTATTTCCAACTCATTCAAGTCCTTTTCTGGGGATTTCTCTTGATTCATTTGGGTTGCATTTCTTCGCCTTCCCATTTTGTGTGTGTATAAGAAGGGTGTGGCCACAGGAGTCTGATGGGTGTGGCCTCTGTGTTCCATAGGTGTGGTCTCTCTGCCAGCCTGCCAGCCCCTTTGCTGCCACCTCGGGCGTTTGGGTACAGGTGATGCTGACGCCGGCCCAGGGCGGCAGTCATTGCAGTTTCCACCCCGCCCCCATGAGCAAGGCTGTGCTAGCTCACCTGGGCCACAAGCCTCAGCCCTGTGGGCAGTGATGTGCACCTGCACTCAGCTGCAGACCTCAGCCAGTTCCTTGGCTTTCACCTTGCCCCTGTGGGTGGGACCGCAGGCAGGACTGCTCTTTCTCACCCAGCCCATGACCACAGGCCAGACCCCTTTTATGCCCCCCTTCCACCGGCATGGCCACCCTCAGCCTCCACACCCACCGGGCTGGACTGCACTCACACCGAGCCTCAGTCTCAGCCGGCCCCGGTTTCTGCCCCCATTGGCAGGACTGTGCTCATGCCTGGGCTGCAGCCATGGCCAACCTCTGGCTTCTGCTTTAGCCACCGGGACCAGGTTTCCACATCCCACCATCACCTGCCCTACAGCAAGTACTCAGCAGTGTGGGGGTTGGGGGCATTGCAGCTCAGAGTTTAGCACTCAATAGTGTATCCCTGATGGCTCCCTCCTTCTAAAGGAGTCTGCTCTGAGTGCAGCAGAAGAGCTTCTGTTTGGCTGGTGACCTGCTTCCCTTTGCTGGTATTGCTGGTTCCAGGGGAAATATTCACTTTAGATTTGGGGAGTGACTCAGCCCAGTGGTTAGGGTGGCTGTCCTTCAAAGTGTTTCTCCCTGTGCCTCCCAGATTACACTCTCTTCTTGCTATTCCAGTCCTCTCATCTCTCCCCATACCCTGGAGTATCAGGTGAGTGGTTGTGAAAGAGGTTTTCTGCACAGTCCCTTTAAGAAGACTCCTGGGTCTGAGAAATCTGTCTTTTTCTCGCAAACAGTATCCTGGCTTGCCTCACAGCTAAATACTGTCTGTACACCTCTTCTAGGCTCTGGGAATGCAGGCTGGCTTCCTGGGGCCCAGGCCCCTCCCCTCTCTGCTAAACTCACTTCCCCACATGAGTCCCTCTGGGCTGCTGTTCGCTCTCCAGAGCTGGGCAGCTCTCTCTGTGTTTGCGTTTTTCCTACCAGTCTCAGTGTGGCTTCTTCAGTGATCCTTGTGTTAAGCCTAATCTGGAGGGACTTCATGTTCATTTTAAAGACATGAACAAAATCCGTTGATTACACACCAAAGCTTTATTGTCTAGCTTGGCCAAGTGGTGGCAGCTCCGACAGAAATCTGAGAGAGAGCGCGCCGGCCCTTTATTCCACTTAGTTTTTATAGTTTTGCAAGCGGGAAGTATAGAAGCAAAAATTGCAATTAGGTGCCCTTTACCACTATTGGTTATAGTCATATGCCCTTTAACATGATAGGACCATGTTCAATTTGCAAGCCATACATCATTTTGGAGAAAACAAAATTTACAAGTCAATACAATGATAGAAAGATGTCTCTTTACATATTAAGAGACATTCCTATATTTTCTAATGTTTATCTGCCATCTCTTTGTCCAGAGTCACACACATTAACTATATGCATTCATATAGGAGAGGTAGTTTCCATGGGGACAAATGCCCGCAAATGGCTCATTATTATAAGAAAAGGTTTATTTTGGCTTTTCTCTTCCTGCACCTGGCTAGCCATTCATCCCTTTCCCCACAGGTGTGGTGGAATGTCAGGAAATCCATGTTTTCCTTTCCTTTGCATTTACAATACAATACCAAGGGCCATCCTGGTTTTATGCCAATCACACAATACAGAGATTATTCACAAAATTTTTCTGCACACCTTAGCCCAAATTAATAAAATGTTCTTTAAGCCTCTTAAAATATTAATATCGATTCTGTAGTTTTGGGTACTTAACAACACCTGCAGGTGAGGTGGTACAGTGGCTCCTCAGGGCTCCTCATTTGGTCAAAGAGTCCTCTTACTTTAGTCCAAAATTGGTTTTTCCAGATGATTGTTCTTAAAATTAAGTTGTAATCCACTTTGGTTCTGCGAGGTGGAAGTTGGTACGTCTGCCTACTCCATCGCCATCATGCCACCCCTCAACATGCTTCGCACAGTGAGTCACAGCTCCCTTAGCTAAGGCCCAGCAAAGCCTAATTAATTTTCATCTACCACTCCTCCAGGCCTTGGAATTCCGGTGCCCTTCCACCAGCATGGCCACCCTCAGCCTCCACCCCCACCAGGCTGGACTGCACTCACACCTCAAAGGCTTCAGACAAGATTCCTCAAGCAGGAAGTTAATCTGCAATTTGCAATCAACTGCCCTGCTTTGAAGGCAAGCACACATGTGGCTGCCCAGCACCATTTTTAACAATAAAAGTGAGCAAACTCAAAAAACAAATTTTACAAACTCATTTACCCAACATCTCCTTGAAGATTTGCATTTCAAAGAATACATGCTGGGCAAACAAGTTTGTAACAAGTGTTTTTTAGGTTTGCTCGCTTGTATCGGAGGCAGCACCTTGTGTGTACAGTATAGTCTATGGAAGGCTACAGATGCGTGCCCTCAGGGCAGCAGTTTGCAAATTGCAGATTGCCTCCCTGCTTGGGAGAGGAAATTGTTTGCTATTGTTTGCTGGAAAAGGAGTTTTATTCCCCAGCCTATTTTGATGGGGAATGCAAAGAGAAGAGAAAGACAAAGAGAAAAAGAGCTGAGGGGCTGGAAGACCTGAGATTTTGACCTGGACTGTTTTGCTGGGGACTGCTAAAGTTGGTGGGTGCTGAAAGGACAGCAGTTTTCTCTGCCTGCTTGCTTGTCCATGGTACAAGACTTTAATAAATGGAATGGTGCACCATCTTCCAGCTCCATTGTTCCTTTACCATCAGCCACTGACCTTACAGTATATTAAGACTTTCCCTTCAATTACTACTTTGACCCACAATGGCCTTTCAGTTATTCAACCACATCAACATATCTTAGAGTTTTCAATGAGCCATTTCCTCTGCTTAGGATCCTCTTCTAATCATTACATTGCTGCCGCCTTGGTATTAGGATCTCAGGTTAAAGTAACCTTTTCTTTTTTCTTTTTTTTGTATTTTTCTGAAGTTGGAAATGGGGAGGCAGTCAGACAGACTCCCACATGCGCCCGACCAGAATCCACCTGGCATGCCCACCAGGGGGCGATGTCTGCCCTTCTGGGGCGTTACTCTGTTGCAACCAGAGACATTCTAGTGCCTGAGGCAGAGGCCATGGAGCCATCCTCAGCGCCTGGGCCAACTTTGCTCCAATGGAGCCTTGGCTGCAGGAGGGGAAGAGAGAGACAGAGAGGAAGGCGAGGGGGAGGAATGGAGAAGCAGATGGGCACTTTTCCTGTGTGCCCTGGCCAGGAATCAAACCCAGGACTCCTGCACGCCAGGCCGACGCTCTATCACTGAGCCTACTGGCCAGGGCCAAAGTAACCTTTTCTAAGAAACTTGTCCAACCATCAAATTGAAACCAACCATCACCCCACTCTATCAGGTATTAATAACAGCTATTTTAATTTTCTACATGTTACATAAGCTTCACATAAACATAAACTTTTCTTACTTTTTATTATCAGATCCCTAGTGCATAGAAGTGTTCAACACAAATTTAGCACTCAATAGAGTTTGTGAATAAATTGAATAGACATCTGCTGTTTCATATAATATACAGTAGTTTGGAATAAAATATCTAGTTTCAACCTTTCCTTGTATAGGCGGTGTTTGCCCACAGAGATACACTAGCTTGCCCAAGTCATGGCATTCACTACAAGTACAAAGAAAAGCAAGATAGATCTAAATCCAAGAATGAGAAAGAAGGAACCAGTATATGTTGAATGACTCCTATGTGCTTTTAAGTGTTTAAACTTATAACTGTTGGGGTTAAATTAGCCCCTGTAAAACTCACATTCCCCTCACTCAAACACTGTGTAAAGATAGAGTTAATTAGCTTGCTATTCTTTTTCCTAACAGCTGTCTCACCTCCACTTTGAAATTTAGCAAAAGCTTACCTTCACAAAAATGTCTAAAAAAGTTTGCATTGGGAGGAACCTGACCATTAGGGAAGCTTTAAATCACAATAGTTGCTTGTGAAAGCAGGCTCACAGACTCAGGCACCCAACTGTTACTGGGAGACTGACCTCTTAGTTGTTTTTTCAGGATTTACCAAGGACACCAGGTCTGTGCTACATCAAAGAACTTCTGTTTCTGCAGCAGAATTCCCCACTCATTAAGTCAGAAACCAAGGCCACAAAAACCCCTGATATGCTAATCTAAGCTTGCCCAGGTGCATGAACTGCATGCCAGCAAGTTTCCTATATCTAATGCCCCCTCCCACAGTTCGGGACTGACATTTGTTGGTCTCAGCCCACTTGTATGCTTGCATCCAGGCATTTTTAAAAATTACAAGGTGGGGGGAGGAGAGAAAGGGGATTGGGGGAGGGGAGGGGCACAAAGATCATGGCTTTTCAGCATTTGCCATATTCCCCCCCTTAATCTATAGACAGACAGCAAATATTTACGTATGGTGTTCCCACTATAAGGACTGCTGTCTTAGGGACAAATGCTGATAAACTATTTCAGCAGTTCCTCCTTCTTCAAAGTCTTATATGTCAACATAGAGCTCCAAGTTTCATAGGACATACTCAAGCTCACTCCATGCTCCCTGGAGCTTTAGCACAAGGGAATGCCCCACTCCTTTTTTTTTTTTTTTTTAGTATTTTTTCTTTTATTTATTTATTTTTTGGATTTTTCTGAGGATGGGGATGGGGAGGCAGTCAGACAGACTCCTGCATGCGCCTGACTGGGATCCACCTGGCATGCCTACCAGGGGGGAATGCTCTGCCCATCTGGGGTGTTGCTCTGTTGCGACCGGAGCCATTCTAGCGACTGGGGCAGAGGCCATGGGGCCATCCTTAGTGCCCAGGGTGGCTTTGCTCTGGTGGAGCCTTGGCTGCGGGCGGGAGGAGAGAGATGAAAAGGAAGGAGAGGGGGAGGGGTGGAGAGGTAGATGGGCCCTTCTCCTGTGTGCTCTGGCCAGGAATCGAACCCAGGAATCCTGCACACCAGGCCAATGACTCCGACGGGTCTACCATATCATGCTTTTTACTTAAAAAAAAAATTACATTTCTTTTGAATGCTGATGAACAGGAGACACCAAACCTTTTTCACCTGCAAACTACTACCTTCTTTATTAGATCTAGTTAATAACACTGTTCTGTCTTTTTTCCAAATAGCTCCAGATATATGGAAAAGATTTATATAGGCGGATGAGGATCCTCAAACCCCTCAGCGAGATCTTCTGAGCATGGCTTTTAAGATACCTAGAGGCAGAAAAAGCCCAATAGAGATTAGGGGAACTACCAGCTTTTAGGATACACCCTTAAAGGCTCCAACGCCCCAAAGGGGTCTCATAGGATGCCATCTGGGTCCTGCTTCAATAGTGGAAAGGAAGGTTATTGAGCTAAAGCCTGCCAGGCTTACACGCCTCTGCTGTGAGGAAACAGGGACACTGGAAGGTGGGCTTCCCCCTCGCTCCTCTAAGGGAGGGTTCAGTCTCTTCCAGCCCTGCTCCAGCCACCTATGACCTAACCTTGCCCAGAAAGCTGGGGTTTGCCACTGAAGGCTGAAGGTGCCCAGAGCCGTCGGCCCCACCTACGACACTGTGGACGAGCCTAGGGTATATCTTCCAAGAAGCAGGTAAACTGATCTCATTTGCACAAGGGCCACTTAACTATGTTTTGCCTGAATAGTCAGGTTTTTTATTCTTCCCTCAAAGATCTCTGTTGTGGGTGTTGATAGTCCTATTTTCTGCTGCTTTGCTTAAAATATAGTGTTTCCTTTATCCCTCCTACCTCAATGCCCCACTCATATTTCAGGCTGGGACCTACTCCTAATTTAGAGCTCTCTTTCCTCCTTTTGCCAACTTGTATTATGAATTTACCTTTGCCACCCAGCTTAGTGTATCCCAAGGTTCTCTTTACCAGGCCACAGTCACAGAGCTCCAGGGAAAAGCAACCTGGTCTCAACTCTCCAGGCAGAGAAGAACAGAAGCTCCATATCCATGCATGCTGCAAATGGCTTTTTCCAGTCTACCTGAATCATTACCAGCTATAAGCAGCAGTCATTGGGACTTGGACATGAGCTGCAAAGTATAGAATTGTGACAACAATTCCAGTGCCATGCGGACTTTTCCTGTGGGGAACTTTCCTGGACTCCTGCTCCCTGTGACAGCTCCTAACAGACTGAACTGTGGTTGGGTTGCATTTTTCAGGGATTTGGCATGGTTATGGGGCCAACTTGGACTTGGTGAACATGTTAAGGACACTACTCTTTTAGGGATTCTTGCTGTATTGGCCAAGAGTTTGCTTAAAGGTTTTTAATCACTGTAAAAAAAAAAATAGAGAACTGGACGAAGAAGATGGGGCACATATACACCATGGTATACTATTCAGCTAGGAGAAATGATGACATCGGATCACTTGCAGCGGAATGGTGGAGTCTTGGTAGCATTGTGTGGGGTGAAATGGGTGAATCAGAAAAAAAACAGGAACTGCAGGATTCCATACATTGGTGGGACATAGAAGCGAGACTAAGAGGCATGGACGGGAGTGAGGTGGTTACGGGGGGTGGGGGAAGGGAAGGAGGGAGAGGGGGAGGGGGAGGGGTACAGAGAGAACTGGATGGAGGGTGGCAGAGGATGATCTCTCTTCAGGTGATGGGTATGCAACAGAACTAAATGACAAGATAACCTGGAAATGTTTTCTTTGAATGTATGTACCCTGATTTATTGATGTCACCCCATTAAAATAAAAATTTATTAAAAAAAAAAAGATTGGAAAAGATAAATGAAACTGTTATGATATGCTTGCATCCATAGAAAACTCCTGAGAAGGTATGAGACTATTAAAATAGTTAATAAAGCAAACTTCTTGGATATATAAAAAATAATAATAATAATAAAAAATAAACTTTCTTTTTGGAACCTGGAGCTCTCTCCAGATCTGACCTAGTCAGGGGTTTGTACCCACCTGCCAGTTACCAAGAGAAGCTGGAAAGAAGCTTTCCCCCTCCCCAGTGAACTAGCCACCCCTGGTTTCAACCTAACAATAACATCACTAAGTATATACTTACAACTCTGTCAAAGCAGTCTTATTATATGTATTTCTTCAGAGGAGGAAACCAGGGCTCAAGCTTATAAAAGATAGTACTTAAATTTAAACCTAGGTTCAAAGAAGCACAAAGCTCATGACCTTTATACTGGGCCACACTGCCCTTTTGGAGTGGAAGAATCTACTATGGACTTAATCATCGGTAGTAAAAAGTGGAAGCATATCCTAAGCAAATAAAATGCAGTGCCCCCTCACAGGCATATAAATCCAAAGTCAGAGCATGCCCAAAAACAAGCTGCTCAGTTAAAGCTTCTTAAACCCTGCCTTTCAAGAAGAACACTCCAAACCTGGAGTCAGGATCAGTCTTCAGATAGGACCAAAGTGCTTTCCATTTAGAAGGTTTCTACTTGGAGGAAACAAGAGACAAGACAAGTCATCATAAATATAACAGAAGTTGACAGAGCAAACTAAGAAGCTGAAAACCTTCTGCATATATTCTGGTTTATCTATTTATTCAATTGACATATACATATACTATTTAATACATATATCATTCATTCAACAAGTACTTAATAAGTGTTTGTCACATTCCAGACAATACATGTTTTCCACATGTTGGCAATACAGTGGTGAATAAGAGAGACTCCCTGCCTGATTCAATAAGTATTTCATAAATGAATGAATTTAGGAATTAGTGAATACAGCTAAAGATGTGCAGGGTGTAAGCCCAGTAGTTGTGGCGGTCACAGCCTCCTGGCACATGCAGGTTCACATTAGATTTGGATAGATCATAGTGAAACAATAGAGCCAAGAACTGGTACGCTGTTTTCTTTATTTCTAACCTCACACTCAGCTGGCGAGTAAAAACAAACACACGGGCACCAAAACCTATTCACACATTCTCCGGTTCCACAACCAGGAGAATCTTTTCTGAGTTTTCCTAGAATCAAAGGCCCCACTGTAAGGTCGGTGGATAATGGGGGATGGTCACGTGGGAAACTCAGACCTGCAAACTTTGGCTAGGACCGCCCACAACCAAGCACACCAAAAGAGGCTTCACAGGAACCGTTTGGAAAAAAACAACCGTCTGCCAGCCAGTGAGATTTCACCACGTCATATTAGCTTGACTTCCCTAGAGGGACCCCTTTAAATATTTCCCACACGGTTTAATCCGTGCGACTTCCCTGGCCTCCATCTCCTCCATCTTTCTTTCTTCAGGGCCAGGGAACCTTGCCGGGCGGGGTGCGCATTCTGTACTCAATAAAGCCTTTTGTCATTCCACACTTGGTGGCTCCGAGCCCTGTTCCTTCCTTCTCGGTGGGGAAAAATACCTTACATTTTGGTGCCGGAAACCTGGGAGGAGTTAGAAGTCCACAAGGACTGCTCCTCTTACTCATCCCCTCCAAGAAAGAACCAGGAGAAAGAACCAGGATCTCCGACCTTCCACTCACTTTGGCGCACGGTGCGGTAAGTCCCCTGCCTCCAGCCCTCCTCTCAGTTCTTTCCTCCGAGACTCCCTGTTCAAAACCGTAGCTACATCAGGGAAGTCTTTCCATCCATTCGAGTGCATGTGCTTGTGGAGACGTTCCCAAGCACATCCACTTTACCTATTTCGTCCATGGCCAGACCTTGAGTTTTTAGGACACTAATACTCAAATCTGACCACTCCGAGGACTGAGGGTGGCTGTGGGGGCACATGAATCTCCCTCCCTAAGGAAGAAGAAACTGTTCTTCTTCTCCGCTGTGGCCAGGCCACAGAACCCACTGAATTAGCCTCCTGAAGGGACTTTCGGTGTTAACACCCTCACCAATTTAACTATCGCCAAAAAAGCTGGGAACTGATTGGAGATCTCTTACATACAAGGCTTCTAATTATTCGCGCATCTGTCCTTAATCTCTGTGCTACCTGTTCCACCGTGCAGGCCTTTTTCTGGCCAGAGAAACCTCACCTAAAACTTCCGATCTTAATCTTTCCTTCTCCGCGGACTCCCAATTCTCTCTCCCTCCTGCCTGACCCCCGGGGGCGCCCCTCTCTCAGGACTTTTCTCTGGTCCCTCTGCAGACCTCTTCTGTGCTCGGGTCTCTTCCCTTTGAGAGCCCCCTCCCCTCCCTTCACAAAAACCTGTTTCTTATTCACCACTAGCATCTCTTTCTCCTCCCCTGCTGGTCAGGGGCCCTTCCCTACTCCACTGTGTTCTTAAATCTCTCCTCCGTCAGGCCATTCTCAGCCTGGCATTGGCTCTTACACCGGTTTTCAGGACGTCCAACCCCAATTTTCTTGCAGGAAGTTCTGGCCCTGTTCTGCCTTTGGCTCCAGTGTTTCCTGTGGGATCTGGGTTCTGGGCTCTGCACGAGCCCTCCTCCTCTTATTCTCAACCCCCCAAACCCCTATCTGGGACCTGTGAATACAGCATTTAAAGTTTTTAACGGTCCCAACTAGTAGAAACAGGCTAAGGCTGTTCGCTAGGCCCACATGCAGCAGAAGATAACGCTCCAAACCCCGGCTCTTGTGGCAACCCTGAGGCCAGTAGAACAACAGAGGCAAGGCACAGAAAGTGCCCGACCCAAATCCAAGCCACAAAGAGAAACCGAACCAGCAGCTTGCTTTAAGTGTGGCAAGCAGGACCACTGGTCCCCGCAGGGCCCCTGCCTGTGGCTGCCCACTGAGCCCTGCCCTAAGTGCAAGCAGCCCAGTCACTGGTGGAGTGATTGCCCCTTTGGGCAACAGGTTTTTCCTCAGCGCCTCTATGTGGAGGACAAGCCACCTGAATGGGAAGGCCAATCCAGCCAGGTGGGTGCATCGCTCGAACTCCTAGGACATGGCCTGGACTTGGAGAACCCAGGGTATGCTGCAACGAGTGGGTAAGTCCATCTCATCTCTTGTGGACACGGGGACTACCTTCTCTGTTTTACCATCACACTCTGGACCTCTAATTCCCTCACAGGTCTCAGTTATGGGAATGGATGGGACCCTCTTCCTTTCCCCTTTTACGCCACTCCTGACATGCAGTTCTGCTTCAAGCTTGCCTCCTTACAGGACCACTGGCAGTCGAAACCACTGAACTCCATCCATCTCCAGCTCACCAAAAGGCTGAACCCTGCAAATCCCCCTATTACTCCTCTTTTTTTTTAAATCCTTACAGGACCGTATCCGCGAACTTTCTCAACTCACAGCCACACAGATGTTCCTCCTGACACCCCTTAAAACCACCACCTTCTGGCCCTGGCCGGTTGGCTCAGTGGTAGAGCGTCGGCCTGGCATGCAAGAGTCCCAGTTCGATTCCCAGCCAGGGCACACAGGAGAGGCGCCCATTTGCTTCTCCACACCTCCCCCTCTCCTTCCTCTCTGTCTCTCTCTTCCCCTCCCGCAGCGAGGCTCCATTGGAGCAAAGATGGCCCGGGCACTGGGGATGGTTCTGTGGCCTCTGCCTCAGGCGCTAGAATGGCTCTGGACACAACAGAGCAATGCCCCAGAGGGGCAAAAGCATCACCCCCTGGTGGGCATGCCGGGTGGATCCCGGTCAGGCACATGCGGGAGTCTGTCTGACTGCCTCCCCGTTTCCAGCTTCGGAAAAATGAAAAAAAGAAAAAAAAAACAAAACACCACCTTCTGATCTCCCCCTCCCCACGGCGCCCCTAATCAGCAGGAAGTAGCCAGATGAATAAATGGTGCCCTTTTTCTATTTAACACAAAAGGTCAGAATATAAGGTCGGTGGATAATGGGGGATGGTCATGTGGGGAACCCGGAACCGCGAACTTTGGCTAGGACCACCCACAGCCAAGCGCACCAAAAGAGGCTTCACAGGAACTGTTTGGAAAAAAGCAACCGTCTGCCAGCCAGTGAGATTTCACCATGTCATATTAGCTCGACTTCCCTAGAGGGACCCCTTTAAATATCTCCCACACGGTTTAATCCGTGTGACTTCCCTGGCCTCCATCTCCTCCATCTTTCTTTCTTCGGGGCCAGGGAACCTTGCCAGGCAGGATGTGCTGTATTCAATAAAGCCTTTTGTTATTCCACACTTGGTGGCTCTGAGCCCTGTTCCTTCCTTCTTGGCGGGGAAAAATACCTTACACCCACCAGTTCAGCAAAGCTCACAAAGCCCCTCACCTCTGTTCTTCATGTCCCTTCTTCTCTCTCCACAAACTGGCTTCTCCTTCAGCACTCCACCATCTTGGCTGCCTCTCCTCTGCAACAATGTGACCTTCTCCTAAAATGGCCTCCTAGCTCCTCATTTTAAAACTTTTCGGCACAACAATCCCTCCTCCAGCATACATTAGCGTAACCAAGCCCCTTCCCAAGCAGAAAGGCAATCAGCACTATCACATGGCAGCATCACCACAAGAGTAACAGCCATTTTTAACAGTAAAAATGAGCAAAACCAGAAAGTACAGATTTAACAAATTCATTTGCTCAACACAGGGCTTCAAGAGCTTCTAATTATGCTTCAAGAAGTATGCATTTAGCTTTGACAAAACATATACATTTGGGAGGAAAAAGCATTAGATTACTTCACTATTTCTTTTTTTCTTTCTTTTTTGTGTGACAAAGACAGAGAGAGAGACAGAGAGAGAAACAGATAGGGACAAACAGACCAGAAGGGAGAAGATAAGAAGCATCAATTCTTTTTTGTGGCACCTTATTTGTTTATTGATTGCTTTCTCATATGTGCCTTGAGCAAGGGGCTAGAGCAGAGTGAGTGACCCCTTGCTCAAGTCAGCAACCTTGGGCTCAAACCAGAGACCTTGGGCTTCAAGCCAGCCACCCTGTGCTCACGCTGGATGAGCCTGTGCCAAACCAGCAACCTTGGGGTTTTGAACCTGGGTCCTCTGCCTCCAAGTCTGATGTTCTATCTCCACTGTGCCACAACCTGGTCAGGTTACGTCACTATTTCTTATGTAAGTGTCAATTTACCTTGGGTCAGTTTGGTTTTGACTTTTGCTCCAGAGGAAGCTATTTCATTGTGCCTCTGTTCAAAGAGGCAGGTCAAATCAAGAACCAGCTACCACCTGCTTCTTCTAACCCCTGGTACACTGACATCTGAGAACATTAATGTTGGGCAAACAAGTGTATTAGGCTTGTTTGCCTTGTACTTTGCCTCATTAGTGCTTGCCCTCAGGGCAGCAGATTGTAGATTACAGATTACCCTGCCTTTGAGAAGGGACATTTTTTTGCTATTGTTTGCTTGAGAAGACTCCCCCCCCCCATCTGTTTGCTTGTCAGCCCTGAGAGAGAAAGGAAAGTGGTTTTTCCTGACTGCTTGCTTGTCCTCTGTTGAGAGACTCTTAATAAATGGAATGGCCCACCATCCTCTGGCTCCACAGTTCCTTTACCATCTGCTCAAATCCAATGAGAACCTGCATGGCCACAACCACCAACCTTACAGTTATCTGAACAACTTTTTTACTTTCAAGAAGAGATGTGGTTTGACCTTCATCAGGGTTCTCCAGAGAAACAGAATCAGTAGGATGTATATGTTTTTATAGAGGGATTAATTTAAGGAATTAGCTTATGTGATTGTGGATACTACCAAGTCTTAAATCTGTTGGTAGGCTGGTGGAGTGAAAACTCAGGCAAGATTTGCATGTTCACAATGTTGAGGCAGAATTCCTCCTTCTCTGAGACATCTGTTTTTGTTCTTGAGACCTTCAACTAATTGAATGAGGCCCACGCACATTACCAAGAATAATCTCTTTTGTTCAAAGTAAACTGATTGTAATATTATATCCATAACACATTTTGACAGTGATGCTAGACTAGTTCTGTCTGGCCAAACCATTGGGCACCATAGCTTAGCTAAGTTGACATAAGAAATTAACTGTCACAACCTCTGAAGTGACCAATGCTTTTTTGTGTGACCTAACTAAAGCATTTGGCTAAGTTATTGTTTTATATTTCTCAGCAATAGTCTCAAAGTCAATTATACTTCAAGGTCTTATTCAGAAAACAAAACAAGTGAAGTTAGCCAGAAGAAAAAAAAAAGTTGTGTTTTTAATGTTTGCAGAGACACTGCCCAAAACTCTGCTGATCTTCAAGAGACTACTTGTGTAATAAGCACTAAAATAAACAACACTACAGAAGAGCTATCCCCGTTAGCACTGCCTCTACGATAGCCAGGATGCTGGCAAAGGTGGCGAATTATCACCAGGTGCTGAAATCAGCCAGATCAAACACAAAGAAACTATAGATGAGTATATAGACTTTAGGAATTAAGGAGAAGAAAAAAGAACATAAAGAGAATTTTTTTTAAAAAAAAAAAAAAAGAGAAGAAAGAAAAGGAGGAGGAAGAGAGGAGGAAAATGGAGGAGGATGAAAAGAAGGCAGAGGAGGAGAAGAAAAAGGGAAGAACGGAGAGGGAAAGGGTAAAGAAAACAATAAACCCCTTGGGGGTTAAAAGTCTATTTTAAACTGGTATGTGTGGTGTGTGACTAAGAAGGAGGGTGACCAGCACTATAAGTGGATACCGTATTTACTCATGTATAAGACACTTCCATGTCTAAGATGCACCTTAATTTTGGGGCCTGAAATTTGGGAAAAAATGTATTTTACATGAAGTTATTGAACTCAAATTTTATTCATCATAAAAATCATACCACTCCTCATCACTGTCAAAACTCTCATCCATTCGCTTGTCTGTATCTGATGATGAATCAGTCTTCAACAATGAGCACAAAAACAAGTGTGAAAAATCAAGAAATGCAAGTAAAAAAATCTACAACCACTGTATAAGACACACTCAGTTTTTAGACCCCAAATATTTCAGAAACAGTGCGTCTCATACCTGGGGAACATGGTAAGTTGGAGAAAAGCAGAGTAAGTTCTGCTCCTGCCCCTTCCTCCTTCTCTTGGGATAATCATTGCCCTCTCTCTGCAGAAATCTGCAGCAATAGCCAAAGCCGAGATGCAGAAGTCTTTGGGGGGAAAAAATCACAATAGAGCAGAAGCCAGCTGGGGTGAGAAAATGAAGAAACAGTGGAACTGAATGCCTTCAGGAATTCACCACACCCCTTATAAGTACCCAGTGCTATTAAAATGTAGGGGAATTAGACCCCTCCCACACTGCTGATGGGAATGCAACATGATGCAGCCACTATGGAAAACAGTTTGGCAGTGTCTAACTGTGGTGATGCATGCACAATTCCGTAATCATACTAAAAACCATTGAATTTTACACTTTAGGTGAATTGTATAGTGTTTGAATTGTATCTCGATAAAGCTGTGTTTTTTTTAAAAAAAAAAAAAAAAAAAAAAAAGCCCTCTTTTAACCCTAACTGTAATTCCATCATTCTCTCTGAGTGTTTGAAAATGAAGTCCTGATGATGATCAGAGGTGCTGAAAGGTTGCTAGAGGGTGATTCCCAGTAATAATTAACTGTGATTTTTAAAGCAGCCCTGTGTATTATAGGATGTTTAGTGGCATGCCTGCCTTCTACCCAGCAGATGCCAGCAGTTCCCCCCAGTCATGGCAATTAAAACCATTTTCTGACATGGCCAGATAGCTCCTAAAATTGTCTCTGGGTACCAGCTAAAAACCACTGGGATTCTGGACCTTGCCCAAGAAGAGTGACAAGAGTAACCAACCTGAACTCTCAGGTGACGGGTATTTTTTCAAGAAGAAAACAACACTTTGGACAACATACATTAGTGGAAACAAAAGTATTAACAATAGGGAAAAAAATAGTAATTTAAAATAAGAATTAGAAATAAATAATAGAGGAAAAGAAAGGTATAGTGGAAAAATATGACTAAGGATTGTCTCTGGGTAGGAGTACCAGAGGATGAAAGACTGGGATAGGAAGGAGAGTACATGTTTCCTATTTATACCTGACCAGGCGGTGGTGCAGTCGGACTGGGATGAAGAGGACCCAGGTTTGAAACCCCGAGGTTGCCAGCTTGAGCGCGGGATCATCCAGCTTGAGCACAGGCTCACCAGCTTGAGCTCACGGGTCAATGGCTTGAGCATGGGATCATAGACATGACCCGATGGTCTCTGGCTTGAGCCTAAGGTCACTGGCTTGAGCTCAAGGTTGCTGACTTGACGCCCAAGGCTACTGGCTTGAGCCCAAGGTCACTGGCTTAAGCAAGAGATCGCTTGCTCTGCTGTAGCCCCCCCCACACCAGTCAAGGCGCATATGAGAAAACAGTCAATGAACAACTAAGGTGCAGCAATGAAGAATTGATGCTTCCCATCTCTCTGTCTTCTTATCTGTCTGTTCCACCCACTCTCTCTCTTTCTCTCTCTCTCACTAAAATAAAATTAAAAATAAATAAAAATATTTTAATTGTAATATGCAGCACATGCACAAAATAATGTTAAAAACAAAACAACAGGCATTTTAACACTTACTCCAGACTACAATAGCTTCCCTTCCCCTATCTTGATCTTAATTATTATTTCTTTGTTTTTAGTATCCTTACTGTTGTGTATACATCCCCATACAACACCGTTCAGTTTTGCTTGCTTTTGAAATTTATATAAATAGAATGTTATTATATTTATCCTTTTGTTCAACATTAAGGTTTAAGATTTTTATGTGTTGTCACATGTTGCTGTTAATTGTTCATTTTTATTGCTGTATAATAGTGAATTGCACAATGAGATATTACTTCACACCTGTCAGAATGGCTCTCTCTAACAAATCAATAAACAACAAGTGCTAGTGCCTGTGCGAAGAAAAAGGGAACCCTCCTGCACTGCTGGTGGGAATGCAGAATTGTGCAACCACTGTGGAAAACAGTATGGAATTTCCTCAAAAAATTAAAATAAGGGACTGCCTTATGACCAGCTACCCTGTTTCTAAGAATATACCCTAAGAATCCCAAAACACTAATTCAAAAGAAGATATATACATCCATGTTCATTGCAATGTTGTTTGCAATAGCCAAGATCTGGAAACAGCCCAAGTGTTCATCAATGGATGAATGGATAAAAAAGCTGGGGTACATTTATACAATAGAATAGTACATGGTCATAAAAAATGAGGAAATCTTACCTTTTGCAACAGCATGGATGGACCTGGAGATCATAATGCTAAGTGAAATAAGCCAGGGAGAGAGAGACAAATACCATATGACCTCACTTACATGTGGAATCAAATGAACACAATAAACTGAAGAACAAAATAGAAGTAGAAGCAGGGTCACTGGGAATAGTTGGACAGTTGTCAGAGGAAAGGAGGAAGAGGGGACTGGATCAAAGAAGGTGAAGGGATTAGCCAAAAAACATATATATACATAACACATAGATACAGACAACAGGGTAGCAGTAACCAGAGTAAAAAGGGGGATGGAGGACAGGGGGAGAGGAGGCAAAGGGGAAAAATAGGGGTAAAAAGAGACTTTGCGCCTGACCTGTGGTGGCGCAGTGGATAAAGCGTTGACCTGAAACACTGAAGTCACCGGTTCGAAACCCTGGGCTTGCCTGGTCGAGGCACATATGGGAGTTGATGCTTCCTGCTCCTCCCCTCCTTTTCTCTCTCTCTCTCTCTCCTGTTTCTCTAAAAATGAATAAATAAAATTTTAAAAAAGAGACTTTGCATGGAGCATGGGGGGGCATGATATGGTGTGTAGAGTGTGTTGTATTGAGTGGGACACTTGAAACCATGTCAACACAATAAATTAATAAATAAATAAATTGTATGAATATACCACAACTTATTTATGTACTCACTTTATTGTTGCTGGATATTTGAGTTATATTGATTCTAAGGTTGTAATAAAAAAATGCTTCTGTAAATATTCTTGTACACTCTCCTTAGATGCATACTGTTCTCTGGTCTAAGGCATATACACAGAAGTGGAATTGCTGAGTCATAATATCTTCACAAGATCACCCTTACTAAATAATACAATTTTCTAAAGTACTTTTACCAATATGCCTCAGTCCTCCCTTACCCACAGGCGATGTGTTCCAAGACCCCCAGGAGATGCCTGAAACCAAGGCTAGTACTGAACCCTCCACAGGCCCACCGTTTGGGGATAGCACAGTGCAGTTCCAGACCATCACAGTAAAGCAAACAATGCAATAAAGCAAGTCACATGAAGTGTTTGTGTACAAATGTTATCTTTACACTATATTGTAGTCTATTAAGTGTGCAATGCATTATGTCTTAAAAACCAGTGTGCCTAGATTAATTAAAAATACTTTAATGATGAAAAATACTAACCAGCATCTGAGCCTTCAGTGAGTTGTATTTTTTTCACTGGTGGGGGTGTCTTGCCTCGATGTTGATGAAAACTCAATATCTACAAAATACAGTAAAATGAAGCAGAAAAAAATGAGGTTGATGGGTTATTCATGTCCATGAGAAGAGGGTGTGGAAGTCACTTACGGTGTTCTGTCATGCCAGCCCCACATGTAGGTAGTCCAGTTTACCACCCTCAAAATCCAGGGGGAATCATCAGTGAAAGCACACCCAGATTATTTCAATGGGACAGCAGAGGTCACTTCATTAGTGCTTTGCTAGGAAGAGAGATATCACGGAATTCATCTCTGAGTAGATACAAAAGCCAAAGGCGCTTTATGGCCCCAGAACATTCTTTGTGAGCTAAGCTCTTCTTGTAAACTGTATGACTCTAACATTACTTTCTCCAAAAAACTGGTGAGTTTTCATCACATGTGTTTCCTTAAATTTTTTTTATGACTATCATTTCCTTGAAGATGTTTCCCGTTTTCCCTGTTACTGGGGGCACATGTCATATTATATCAATAAAATTAAGACTAGCCTGAAGGCTGATAAGAAAATGGAGTCCGAGATCATTTGGTGGGATAATTGCGCTCTGGCACTATCAGTGCAATTCTCCAAGGTGCACAGTTTCAGACGAGTGAGCCCATATGCCCTAGCACACAGTTACCCACACACCACACATATTTCACATACAAGCAAGCACAATACACGTGCACACACCACACATGGGCACAAAACCTGCACACAGAGGAACATACACCAGACGTGCGCACACACATGCACACACCACTCAAACACAACCCTGTGACATAACACCACACACAAACCCACACCATGTACAATGCTCTCTCACACAAACACACACACTATGAACACAACACCCACATGCATACACATACGCAGAAAGAATTGCCTTTCTAGTTGTGTGTCTTTCTCTGACACAAGACTCTAAACACAAAGAAGACAAGCACTCTGACTCATTCTGTTGGGATTTTCGTGACCTCTTGGCACCTCATTACTCACAGCTGGCTGCGGCGTGGTTTTTCCTCAGTAAAGGTCGAAAACTAATAGCTGCCACTTTGAAAGTTTAAGGTGAGATTTCTTTTTTTCTGTATGACCTAATATACAATAATATTTCCTCTGGTTTATACCTCTTTTGCCTCCCAAATCCATTTATCTTGACCTATGTTAACGGTAATCTCAGGCAAGAATGACAAACCACATAACAGCAGTAGAGCACACTGGTAAGGGGCTGGGACACAGTGTGTGTGGATTTCAGTCACAGCTCCAGCCCCTTAGTGACCACGTGTCCTTGGGTGTCCTGTGTAATATCCTCAAGCTTCAGTTTTCTCCACTCTCAAAGAAGGATGATATTAATAGTAACTTCCCCAAACAGCTTTCAAGATTAAGTATTATAACTCACTATGCTGAAGTGCTTGGCACACTCCCTAGTCTATAGTGAGTGCCCAGTAAATGGTAGCTATTGTTACTAGTTCTCAAAAGATATCAGGAGCTTTAGAAGAGCTAGCCAATATGACCCCTGACTCATTTGAAAATGAGCTGAAATAATTTCTGGAAGAAGAAAGGTCACAGTAACTTCAACTAATAATGATGTTTGAATTCACCTGAAGAATGGTAAGTGTGATGGAATCATACATTTGTGGCTTATACCTTATTCATGAGACACCTATTCTAGAGCTGCATTCAGCAGAGCAGTAATACAACCTTGGCATAAACATTAATAAAGGGGACATGGGAATAAATCCCCACAGTTGAACCTGTGGACAACACTCAGTAAAATGTTTTCAACAATATTCAGAGCAGACACAGAGGCAAAAATTCTCCCTTACATTTCTATGTATTTGTAACTCTTTTCTGCACATGTCTTCCCTCTAAAAAATGGAGCTATAACAAAATAAAATCGATTTTGCTGATTCTGCTAAATTCATTCTAATTCCTTCTATATTCTGTAGGAGAAGGGTGGCTTGTGATTTTATTCATTGGGAAGTGCTGACTTCCCCCACACACACACACAAATCCCCAAGGTGGTGAGGAGAGTAAATCTTCAAGACTTTTCGTTTTTCTTATGCACAAAGCAAAGTAGATTCCAGCAGCTGAAAGAAGCCAAAGGAAGACTCACAGCTACTGTTAGGCTTGAAAAGCATGTCAGTAGCTGGTGTGGAGGAATGTGGCAAAGGTAACCAAGGCGATATGGCGGAGCACTGACTACTTCTGTTACTGCTTTTTTGTTTTTTAAAGTGAGAGGAGGGGAGATAGTGAGACTCCCCCTTGTGCCCCAATCGGGATCTACTCAGCAACCCCCTTCTGGGACTAATGCTTGAATCAGTTGAGCTATCCTCACACCCTGGGCCAATGTTCAGACCAACCTAGCCACTGGCTGCGGGGAGGGGGGATTATGGAGGGAAAGAAGGGGGAGAGAGAGGGAAAAAGAAGCAGATGGTCCTTTCTCATGTGTGCCCTGACCGGGAATCAAACCCGGGACATCCATATGCCAGGCCAGCACTGTATCACAGAGCCAACCAGTCAGGGCCACTTACTTTTTTATAATTACTTTTCAATTACAGTTTACATTTGATACTATTTCGTATTAGTTTCAGGTGTACAGCATAGCAGTTATACAATCATATATTTTACAAAGTGCTCCCCCCGGTTATTTCAAGTACATCTGGCATCTACATAGTTACTGTACTGCAATATTATTGACTATATTTTCTATGTTGTACTCTACATCCCCGTGGCTATTTTGAAACTACCAACTTGTACTTCATCTTATTCACCGAGTCCCCCAACCTCCCTTCCCTCTGGCAACCATTAAAATCTCTGTATCTATGAGTTTGTTTGTTTTGTTTGTTCATTTATTTTGTTCTTCAGATTCCACATAGAAGTGAAATCATATGGCATTTGTGTTCTTCTGTCTGATTTATTTCACTTAGCGTAATACTCTCTAGGTTCATCCATGCTGTCTCAAGTAGTAAGATTCATTCCTGTTTAAGGCCAAATAGTATACCACATCTTTCTTGTCCAAGTGTCAATTGATAAGCACTTGCTTTGCTTCCATATCTGGCTATTGTAAAGTAAGGTACAGGAGGACCCTGGTTTGGATTTTGGTTCTGTTTGTTTTCCCAAAGGGGAAGAACATCAATAGTCCATAGGGAAAGGCTCTGTTACTTAACCTCCATCCCTTGGATCAGATGGAGCTCACACGCACACATCCCAAGATCAGTTCTGAGGAAATTCACACAATACCCGAGGAAACAGAGGATCACCCTGTACAAAGAGTCAAGAGAGGTAACCCCAAATCTCAGAGAGGAACCTCAGATCAGAGCCTGGGAAAGTTTGCTGAGGGAAGTGAATTGTGATCTTTTGTGGAACTACATAACTGCTTCCCCCACTAGCCTCTGCAAGGTCATATCTAAATTTCTCAATAGAAGGTGCTATCTATGCGGGCAGAATCCTGGCTCAGGTAACCTACGCCCAACTAAGTTGTTCTGGAAGCCAATGCCCACCAAAGACCCTAAGGGGAGACCCATACAAAGAGACCAGATATGGAAAGCTGAAAGGAGAGGGCGTACACAGAGAAATGGAGAGACCCAATTGCTAACATTGCTCCAAGCCTCTGACCACACAGGAGAAGTTAAGGAGAGACAGTGCAGGACTGGCCACGGGCAACGCTGGCTTAGCCTCTACAGACTGTGCTATTCAGTAGTCCCTAGAACAATCTGGAACATTTTCACAATCTAGCCTATGCTCTTGGGGAAATGTTTCAATAGTGTTTGTCATATTTCACAACAAATAGTGCAAGATTGGAAGCAGGTCAACCTTCACTGACATTTCAATCATTCCTACACAAGTTAGTCAGAAATCCATTTTTCTTTAGCTTGATTGGCAATCCATGACTCATTTTGTACTTTTTGGGAAGGAAACATTTTCCAGAAATAACAATGTCTTGCCATTACTTTGTGCGTAATTTTCAGAGAAAGTTGTGGTAAATGAGATTTGCGTTTGGCACGTGTATGAGATCTCCATTCCTAATCAGTGTGGAGCTTCTGGATCTCGAACCTCTCATGCTGTGTGCGACGGATCCATTATTCATGCGGCGTCTAAGGGATTAGTGAACTTATATATACATAGCACATAGATACAGATAACAGGACAGCAAATCCCAGAGGGAAGGGGGGACAGAGTTAGGGGGAGGGGCCAAAGAGGGTGTAATGGGAGACTTGGGGGTGAGGAGTGAGGGAGTTATATTGAGTGGGACACTTGAATACATGTTAATACAATAAATTAAAATTAATAAAAATTAATTTTTTTAAAAAAAAGAGCAGAAGACTTTGAACAAAATAGGACCAACTGGTTGTTGCAAAAGGAGAAAGTTAGGAATAATCCAAAGAGAGACAACATACTCAGTTCTTCATGGTGCTTTAGTCCTCTTTGCTATTCTGGCTCTGCCTCCTACCCCTCCTATCTCCCGTAAACTAAAATGAAATCAGCTCAAACTCATCATTCATTGTCAAAAACCTTTCTACAACCCTTTGTGGTGAGGGCTCCATTTACCTCTATGTCCTAACTGAAGCTTGGCTATCTCCTGAGAATACATTTTCTCCTGCAGCCTCAAATGCTGCTACTTTCAACCATTTTTCCTCCTTTCTCCCCCAAATCACTAGCTTTGAGTCTCATGTCATCAGATCGTATCACATCCTCTATCCAACCTTCTTAAAGCCATCTAAAGTTCCCTGGGATACTCCTTCTCATTCCTTGAAGATTTTAGCTCCCAGCTCACTGCTTTTTTTTCCCCAAATTTCTAAAAACAAAAAAAAATAAAAAACAAAGTAATTTTTCCAACTCCCTGATCTCTGAATTTCACTACCTTCTTTCCTTCACTGATCACACTACCTAGTCATTCACTTCCATTGTCATAACTTAGACATTGTCATTACCAATAACTTTTCCCACCAGAACCCAATTTCAACCATCCCTTTTTTACTACCCCACCACCTATCTTTGTACCTCACTCTTCCTAAAACCCCTGCTCCATCAGTATTAGAGCCCACCAAAATCTTTCACCTGTTCCTCCCACTTTTCAGTAGGCTTGCCCAGTCATAGTGTCACTTCCCCCTTTCCCCAGATGAGATGCAATGGTCATTTATTACAGCCTTTCGCTTGCTTCCTCCCTCATCTCCCTTACCCTCTACTGTTTGACACAGCTGCTTAGCAAAACCTCAAGCTTTGTTCAATCCAACTTTCCACTTACTTTGCACCTGCTCCTACATAAATACTTGAACTCAAGAAAAACACTCATTCACGCTGACTGGTCATTCTTTAAATTTAGGACCACTAATTCCAAATGGGACCTTAAGGTTGCATGACAATCAGACTGTTTCCCCCTAGTCCATTTATTTTTCTACTCTTCTAGATGGAATTTGTGTTCCCTTTCTTCTTCCTCACACTTCCAGCCCATCTTCCCTTATCTTGTCTCTCAGCTGATGATTTGGATTTTGACTTTACTGAGAAAATAGAAGCAATCATAAAGGAACTGCCACAGCTCTGACCTCCACATCTACTCATGTACCTACACAAATGCCCACATAGCTGCCTCCTCTCCTGTTACTGTGGACAAGTACAGCCCACGCTTCTAGCGAAGGCCAGCAGAGCATCTCCATAAGCACTCTGGATCCTACCTTTTCCTATCTCCTCAGGGATACAGGTCTAACAAGTCTCCACTTTTCTCCACCAATAATTTCCATAGTCATACAATCTGCTCTTTATTTCACTTACTTTTCAAAAAAAAAAAAAAAAAAAAAAAAAACACCTGGCTCTATTTCCTAATTTCTTTCCTTTCTTTTACACAAAAAATTTGTGAAAATTGCCTAAACTCACTGTCTTCAATTTCTTCCCTTTCATTATCTTTCGGATCCACTCAAATCTGACTTTGGCTCTGACCACTCTTGTTGGAATCATCAAAGTATCTACATTGCAAAATCTATTGGTCAGGTCTCAGTCATCTTATTTGAACCATCAGCTGCATTGGACACAGTAGCTCCCTTTCTCCTTCTAGTACCTCCTCTTCACCTAGCTCTGAAGACACTGCACTTGCCTAATCTTCTTCCTATCTCACTATCTTCTCCTTCTCAGTCTTTTTTATTTATTCCTCACACTAAATATTGAAATGATGTCTTCTCTTTCTTATCTATGCTATTTCCTTAGTGAATCTCATTGCATTTCATGGATTTTAATGCTTTCTATATGCTTATTACTCTCAAATTTATATTTCTGGCCCACATTTCTCCCTTGAACCCTAGGTTATTATATTCATCTGCCTAAATGACATCTTAATCTAGATTTCTATAGATCTTTTAAACTTAATATATTAAAAGCTAAGCTTTTACCTCTTTCCCTCTCCTAAATCCTTTTGCTTCCATAAATATGCTCATTTTAGCCCTGGCCGGTTGGCTCAGCGGTAGAGCGTCGGCCTGGCGTGTGGGGAACCCGGGTTCGATTCCCGGCCAGGGCACATAGGAGAAGTGTCCATTTGCTTCTCCACCCCCCCCCCCTCCTTCCTCTCTGTCTCTTTCTTCCCCTCCCGCAGCCAAGGCTCCATTGGAGCAAAGATGGCCCGGGCACTGGGGATGGCTCCTTGGCCTCTGCCCCAGGCGCTAGAGTGGCTCTGGTCACGGCAGAGCGACGCCCCGGAGAGGCAGAGCATCCCCCCTGGTGGGCAGAGCGTCGCCCCTGGTGGGCGTGCCGGGTGGATCCTGGTCGGGCGCATGCGGGAGTCTGTCTGACTGTCTCTCCCCGTTTCCAGCTTCAGAAAAATACAAAAAAATTAAAAATATATATATGCTCATTTTAATAACCAAAATCTTAGTCTTCTAGTTTCTCAAGCCAGAGTCCTTTATTTGTCTCACACTTTACAACCAATGTGTAAATCCTGTTTGTTACACCTTTAAATTTTATCCAGAATCCAATCACTCCTCACCACCTTCACTGCTGCATCCTGGTCCCAGCCACAACCATCTCTGAACTCTCTACTCAGTTCTAACTTCTGTGGCCTATTCTCCACACAGCAGCCAGAGTGAGCATGTTAAAGAGTCAGAACATCTTACTTCTCTGCACAAACCCATTCCATGGATTTCCATGAGAAGATGAGGCCCAGAGTCCTCCTATTAGCCTATAAGGATTCACATGGTCCAGCCTCTCTGGCCTCTTGTCCCAAGTACTCCCAGCCACCCACTCCACTTTAGCCTTTCTGGTTCTCACAAGCTCTAAGCATGTGTTCACCTTAAGCCATCACCTTTGTGAGTCCCTCTAACTGGGATTCTCTCCAGGGAGATTCATGGACCTCTCACTTTCTCTAGAGTATTATTTAAATGTCACCTTCTTAATGAAGCCTTCTCTGACTAGAATTTTAAAACTTTTGTGACAATTCCCATCACCATCCCAGCTCTTGATTTATCACTCCCCTTAGCATTCAGAAATCTCAAACATAGTGTGCATCTTACTTATTCATCCTGATCGTTGTCTGTCTCCCTTGCTGGGATGGGATATTTATTTACTCATAACTATATCCCTGTGCTTAGACAGTCTCTGGCACACAGCATGTGTTCATTTGGGGAATGAATGAATAAATTAATAAAAACATACTTATTTGCTAGGTATTGAGGGCTAGAGGGGGAACAAAAGGTCACTGAACCACAATTCCTGGTATTGAGGTGTTAATGATGTTGAAAAAGAGATGATAAAAGTACACAAATAATGATGAGTGCATGACAAGGTACAGGGGGGGATATAAATTACAAGGCAGGTTGAGAAGGCTAAGAATGTGTGATGCATTGCTTCTTTGTGCCAAAGAAAGCAGGCTTGGATTTGAATAATCAGGGTTGAACTGATCTGAAAATAAAATCTTGACCCTGGCCAGTTGCCTCAGGGGCTAGAGCATCAGCCCAGCATGCAGAAGTTCAGGGTTCAATTTCTAGTCAGGGCACACATGAGAAGTGACCCTCCACTTCTCTTCCCCTCCCTCTCTCATTTCTCTCTCTCTTCACCTCCCATAGCCAGTGGCTTGAGTGTTTCAAGTGTTGGTCCCGGGAGCTGAGGCTATCTCGGTTGATCCAAGCATTGGCCTCAGGTACTAAGGATAGCTTGGTTGATTTGAGCTTTGGCCCCAGATAGGTGTTGCCAGGTGGATCCTGTTCAAGGCTCATGTGGGAGTCTGTCTCTCTATTCTCTCTCCTCTCATTAAAAAGAATCTTTACTAGTCCCAGGTTTGATTCCTGGCCAGTGCACACAGGAGAAGTGCCCATCTGCTTCTTCACCCTTCCCCCCTCTCCTTTCTCTCTCTTTCTTCCCCTCCTGCAGCCAAGGCTTCATGGGAGCAAAGTTGGCCCGGGTGCTGAAGATGGCTCCATGGCCTCCGACTCAAGCTCTACAATGGCTCCAGTTGCAGCAGAACAACACCCCAGATGGGCCAAGCATTGCCCCCTGGTGGGCATGCCAGGTGCACACGCAGGAGTCTGTCTGCTGCCCCCTGCTTCTCACTTCAGAAAAAATATAAAAAAAAAACACTTTACTTGAGAGTTCAAGTGACTATATTCATTTATTATATACAAGTCATTAGAGATTCAGTGGTGACTCTGTCAGACATGGTCCTTCCCTGCATGAAGTTTATAACTTAGGTATAGAGAAAGTGGCTTCAACCTGGATTGGAGGTAGCAATGTAAGCATCTAGAAATGTAGCATTGAACAATCTCAAATTTCAGAGCTTGAGGAACTATAGACTCTATAGTCCAACTGAATTAAATCTGTTAAGAAAATAACTTAAGGGTTAAAATTTTAAGCTAGGTAAAATAAATGAAATTTTAATTTGTGTATGTAACTTTTACTCTAGTGGCTCATAAGAGTCTTTGCATTCTACGATTCTATGAAAGTAGGGTTAATGGAGGGAGGGGGAATAGAGACATGAAAGGGACAGGCACAAAAGTGGTCTCAATAAATTTAAGAATATTGAAATCATATCAAGTATTTTCTCTGATCACAATGGCATGAAACTGGAAATCAACCACAACAGAAAAACTGAAAAATACTTAAACACTTGGAAACAAAACAGCATGTTATTAAATAACAAATGGGTTAACAATGAGATCAAACAAGAAATGAAAAAATTCCTAAAAACTAATGATAATGAGCATAAAACATTTCAAAATTTATAGGACACAGCAAAATCAGTCCTGAGAGGGAAGTTCATAGCACTACAGTCATACCCAAAAAGCTAAAAAAAATCTCAGATAATCAATGTGACCCTGAATCTAAAAGAACTAGAAAAAGAACAGCAAGTAAACCCAGAAGTAGTAGAAGGAAGGAAATAATAAAGATCAGAGCAGAAATAAATGACATAGAGGCTAAAGAAACAATACAGAGGATCAATGAAACCAGGAGCTGGTTCTTTGAAAAGGTAAACAAGATCGATAAACCTTTAACCAGACTCACCAAAAAAAAAAAAAAGAGAGAGGACTCAAATAAAATTAGAAATGAGAGTAAAGAAATAACTGACACAACAGAAATGCAAAATATTGTAAGAAAATACTATAAGAACTGTATGCCAAAAAACTGGATAACCTAGATGAAATGGACAAATTCCTTGAAACATATAATCTTCAAAAATTAATCTGGAAGAATCAGAAAATCTAAACAGACTGATTAAAACAAAGGATATCCAAACAGTTATCAAAAAACTCCCAACAAAGAAAAGTCCTGGGCCTGATGGCTTCACAAGTGAATTCAACCAAATATTCAAAGAAAAACTAACACCTATCCTTCTCAAGCTATTTCAAAAAAATTCAAGAGGAAGGAAGATTTCCAAGCTCCTTTTATGAGGCGAGCATAATTCTCATTCCAAAACCAGGCAAAGACAACACAAAAAAAAGAAAATTATAGGCCAATATCCCTGATGAATTTAGATGCTAAAATCCTTAACAAAATAATAGCAAACTGGATCAAGCAATACATGAAAAAAATCATACACCATGATTAAGTGGGATTTATTCTGGGGAGGCAAGGCTGGTACAATATTTGTAAATCAACCAATGTGATTCATCAAATAAACAAAAGGAAGGAGAAAAACCACATAATTTTAACAGATACAGAAAAAGCATTTGATAAAATCCAGCACCCATTCATGATCAAAACTCTCAGCAAAGTGGGAATACAGGGAACATACCTCAACATGATAAAGGTCTATGACAAACCCACAGCCAACATCATACTCAATGGGCAAAAATTAAAAGCAATCCCCTTAAGATCAGGAACAAGGCAGGGGTGCCCCCTTTCACCACTCTTATTCAACATAGTACTGAATAAGAGTACTGAAATCAGATAGTCACAGCAATCAGACAAGAAGAAGAAATAAAAGGCATCCAAACTGGAAAAGAAGAAATAAAACTATCATTATTTGCAGATGACATGATACTGTATATAGAAAACCCTAAAGTCTCAGTCAAAAAACTACTGGACCTAATAAATGAATTCAGCAAGTTGTCAGGACATAAAATTAATACACAGAAAATAGTGGCATTTTTATACACCAACAATGAACCATCAGAAAGAGAAATTAAGCAAACAATTCCCTTCACTATTGCAAAAATAAAAATAAAGTATCTAGGAATAAATTTAAATAAGGAGATTAAAGACTTGTACCCAGAAAATTATAAAACATTGATAAAAGAAATCAAGGAAGATACAAACAAGTGGAAGCATGTACTGTGTTCATGGATAGGAAGAATAAACATCATTAAAATGTCTATATTACCCAAAGCAATTTATAAATTCAATGCCATACCAATTAAAATACCAATGACATACTTCAAAGATATAGAACACATATTCCAAAAATTTATATGGAACCAAAAAAAAAACTCGAATAGCCTCAGCAATCTTGAAAAAGAAGAATAAAGTAAGAGGTATAACACTTCCTGATATCAAGTTATACTACAAGGCCATTGTACTCAAAACGGCTTGATACTGGCATAAGAATAGGCATATAGATCAATGGAACAGAACAGAGAACACAGAAATAAACCCACATCTTTATGGACAATTGGTATTTAACAAAGGAGGTCAGAGCATACAATAGAGTAAAGACAGCCTCTTTAACAAATGGTGTTGGGAAAATTGGACAGCTACCTGCAAAAAAATGAAACTGGACCACCAACTTACACCATTCACAAAAATAAACTCAAAATGGAAGACTTAAATGTAAGTCATGAAACCATAACCATCTTAGAAGAAAACATAAGAAGTAAGCTCACCAACATCTCTCGCAGTAATGTATTTGCTGATTTATCTCCACGGGCAAGTGAAATAAAAGACAGGATAAACAAATGGGACTATATCAAACTAAAAAGCTTTTGTACAGCTAAAGACAATATGAACAGAATAAAAAGACAAACTACACAATGGGAGAACATATTCAACAATACGTCTGATAAGGGGTTAATAACAAAAATTTATAGAGAACTTGTAAAACTCAATACCAGGAAGACAAACAATCCAATCAAAAAATGGGCAAAAGAAATGAATAGACATTTCTCCAAAGAGGACATACAGATGGCCAATAGGCAGATGAAAAAATGTTCAACATCACTAATCATTAGAGAAATGCAAATTAAAACCACAATGAGATACCACCTCACACCAGTCAGAATGGCACTCATTAACAAAACAACACAGAATAAGTGCTGGTGAGGATGTGGAGAAAGGGGAACCCTCCTGCACTGCTGGAGGGAATGCAAACTAGTGCAGCCACTGTGGAAAACAGTATGGAGATTCCTCAGAAAATTAAAAATGGAACTGCCTTTTGACCCAGCTATCCCACTTTTAGGAATATATCCCTAGAACACCAAATCACTGACTCAAAAAAAGAAATCACCCCTATGTTTATTGTAGCATTGTTTACAATAGCCAAGATCTGGAAACAGCTGAAGTGTCCATCAGTGGACAAGTAGATTAAAAAGCCATGGTACAAATATACAATGGAATACTATGGGGCCATGAAAAAGAAGGAAATCTTACCTTTTGCAACAACCGGGATGGTCTGGAAACTATTATGTTAAGTGAAATAAGCCAGGAAGAGAAAGAAAAATATCATATGACCTCACTCATTTGAGGAATCCAAGAAACTATGTGAACTGAGGAACAGAATTGAGACAGAGGAGGGATCAAAGGTACCAGAGGGAAAGGGGATGATAGGGTGGGATAAACCTGAAGGGAAGGGAGGAGGGAGATGTTGGGAAGGGGGCAAGGGAGATGTTGAGGAGAATACAGGGGTGGGGGGATGCATTTGAGGCAATACTAGAATCTATGTAAACATAATAAGTTAAATTTAAAAAATATAAGCAAAGGGGAAAAAAAAGACCTGATACCATAAAACTCCTAAAAACAAAATAGGCAATAATATCTCTGACATTTCTCTTAGCATAACTTTTTAGATATGTCTCCTCAAGCAAGGGAAACATAAATAAAAATAAATAAATAAGACTTCATCAAGCTAAAAAATTTTTGCACAACAAAGAAAACCATTGACAAATGAGAAGACATCCTGTTGAATCGGGGAAGATATTAGGAAATGATCCATCTCATAAAAAGTTAATACCCAGAATATATAAGAAATGCATATAACAACACCAGAAAAACAATCCAACTTAAAAATAAGCAGAGAACCTGAGTAGACACTTCTTCAAAGAGGACATACAGATGGCCAACAGAAATGAAGAGATACTCAACATTACTAATCATTGGGAAAATGAAAATTAAAACCATATAATATATAACCTTACACTTGTCAAATAGCTATATCAATAAATCAACAAATAACACTGCACCACCACAGGACAGGCCATACACAGATTCTTAGTTTGCCTAGAATTCACAAAATCTAGAAGTGCAGTTGTCACCTACAAGAATAAGCAGTTATGTTTTCTCTCCTGCATCTTTCATTCAGAGCACCAGGATTTCTCAAAGTGTGGCCCATGAACCATTTGTATAAGGACTCCTAGTCCCTACCCCAGACATGCTGAATTACAATATCTGGAGAACAGTTCGGGAATCTCGGTTTTTTGTAGTTTCCTGGAGTGATTCATATGTATTCTAAAATTTGAGAACCATGGTTTTATTGGTTCTTAAAAGCCTATTCCTAGGGTGCTTGTAAACGATACCTGATAATATACCCAGCTAGCACTTCATTAAGCTGAAAGATATATTAGTGCTATGTTCCTCATTCTTTATTAGGACCCAATAGCAAGAACTACCTCTCCAGGTAAACAATCATGAGGACATCAAGACATATGAGGTCCACATTCATACTCCTTGATGCACTTACTTTCCTGTGCCCCCTTAGATTTAGGTACTTTTGTTAAGCCTAAACCGGAGGGACCCGAAACATTGAAGACATGAACAAGGTCCATCGGTTACACATCAAAGCTTTATTGTCTAGCTTGGCCAAGCGGCAGCAACTCCGACAGGAGAGCGTGCCAGCCCTTTGTTCCACTTGGTTTTTATAGTTTTGTAAGTGGGAAGTACAGAAGCAAAAATTGTAATTAGGAGCCCTTTACCACTATTGGTTATAGTCATATGTCCTTTAACATGATAGGACCACGTTCAATTTGCAAGCCATACATCCTTTTGGAGAAAACAAAATTTACAAGTCAACACAATGGCAGAAAGATATCTTTTACATATTAAAAGGTATTCCTTAAAACAAGGAGCTGGTTCTTTGAAAAGATCAACAAAATTGACAAACCCTTGGCAAGACTCACCAAGGAAAAAAGGCACAGGACTCAAATAAATAAAATCCAAAATGAAAGAGGAGAGATCACCACAGACATCATAGAAATACAAAGAATTATTGTAGAATACTATGAAAAATTATATGCCACCAAATACAACAATCTAGAAGAAATGGATAAATTCCTAGAACAATACAACCTTCCCAGACTGAGTTATGAAGAAGCAGAAAGCCTAAACAGACCAATCAGCAGGGAGGAAATAGAAAAAACTATTAAAAACCTCCCCAAAAATAAAAGTCCAGGCCCAGATGGTTATACTAGTGAATTCTATCAAACATTCAAAGAAGACTTGGTTCCTATTCTACTCAAAGTCTTCCAAAAAATTGAAGAAGAAGCAATACTTCCAAACACATTTTATGAGGCCAACATAACCCTCATACCAAAACCTGGCAAGGATGGCACAAAGAAAGAAAACTACAGACCAATATCTCTAATGAATACAGATGCTAAAATACTAAACAAAATACTGGCAAATCGAATACAACAACATATTAAAAAAATAATACATCATGATCAAGTGGGATTCATCCCAGAATCTCAAGGATGGTTCAACATACGCAAAACGGTTAACATAATACACCATATCAACAAAACAAAGAACAAAAACCACATGATCTTATCAATAGATGCAGAAAAGGCTTTTGATAAAATACAACACAATTTTATGTTTAAGACTCTCAACAAAATGGGTATAGAAGGAAAATATCTCAACATGATAAAGGCCATATATGATAAACCATCAGCCAACATCCTATTAAACGGCATAAAACTGAGGACTTTCTACCTTAAATCAGGAACAAGACAGGGTTGTCCACTCTCTCCACTCTTATTTAACGTGGTGCTAGAAGTTCTGGCCAGAGCAATCAGACAAGACAAAGAAATAAAAGGCATCCATATCGGAAAAGAAGAAGTAAAGGTATCACTTTTTGCTGATGATATGATCCTATACATCGAAAACCCGAAGGACTCCACAAAAAGATTATTAGAAACAATAAACCAATACAGTAAGGTCGCAGGATACAAAATTAACATACAAAAGTCCATAGCCTTTCTATATGCCAACAATGAAATATTAGAAAACGAACTCAAAAAAATAATCCCCTTCACGATTGCAACAAAAAAAATAAAATACCTAGGAATAAACATAACAAAGAATGTAAAGGACCTATATAATGAAAATTACAAAGCATTGTTAAGGGAAATCGAAAAAGATACAATGAGATGGAAAAATATTCCTTGTTCTTGGATAGGAAGAATAAATATAATCAAAATGGCCATATTACCCAAAGCAATATACAAATTTAATGCAATTCCCATCAAAATCCCTATGAGATTTTTTAAAGAAATGGAACAAAAAATCATCAGATTTATATGGAACTATAAAAAACCCTGAATAGTCAAAGCAATCCTAAGGAAAAAGAATGAAGCTGGGGGCATTACAATACCTGACTTTAAACTATATTATAGGGCCACGATAATCAAAACAGCATGGTATTGGCAGAAAAATAGACACTCAGACCAATGGAACAGAATAGAAAGACCAGAAATAAAACCACATATATATGGTCAAATAATCTTTGATAAAGGGGCCAACAACACACAATGGAGAAAAGAAAGCCTCTTCAACAAATGGTGTTGGGAAAACTGGAAAGCCACATGCAAAAGAATGAAACTCGACTACAGCCTGTCCCCGTGTACTAAAATTAATTCAAAATAAATCAAAGACCTAAATATAAGACCTGAAACAATAAAGTACATAGAAGAAGACATAGGTACTAAAATCATGGACCTGGGTTTTAAAGAACATTTTATGAACTTGACTCCAATGGCAAGAGAAGTGAAGGCAAAGATAAATGAATGGGACTACATCAGAATTAAAAGTTTTTGCTCAGCAAGAGAAACTGATATCAAAATAAACAGACAGCCAACTAAATGGGAAATGATATTTTCAAACGACAGCTCAGATAAGGGCCTAATATCCAAAATTTACAAAGAACTCATAAAACTCAACAACAAACAAACAAACAATCCCATAAAAAAATGGGAAGAGGACATGAACAGACACTTCTCCCAGGAAGAGATACAAATGGCCAACAGATATATGAAAAGATGCTCAGCTTCATTAGTTACTAGAGAAATGCAAATCAAAACTACAATGAGATACCACCTCACCCCTGTTAGATTAGCTATTATCAACAAGATGGGTAATAGCAAATGTTGGAGAGGCTGTGGAGAAAAAGGAACCCTCATTCACTGTTGGTGGGACTGTAAAGTAGTACAACCATTATGGAGGAAAGTATGGTGGTTCCTCAAAAAACTACAAATAGAACTACCTTATGACCCAGCAATCCCTCTACTGGGTATATACCCCAAAACCTCAGAAACATTGATACGTGAAGACACATGTAGCCCCATGTTCATTGCAGCACTGTTCACAGTGGCCAAGACATGGAAACAACCAAAAAGCCCTTTAATAGAAGACTGGATAAAGAAGATGTGGCACATATACACTATGGAATACTACTCAGCCATAAGAAATGATGACATCAGATCATTTACAGCAAAATGGTGGGATCTTGATAACATTATAAGGAGTGAAATAAGTAAATCAGAAAAAAACAAGAACTACATGATTCCATACATTGGTGGAACATAAAAATGAGACTAAGAGACATGGACAAGAGTGTGGTGGTTACCAAGGGTGGGGGGGGAGGGAGGACATGGGAGGGAGGGAGGGAGAGAGTTAGGGGGAGGGGGAGGGGCACAGAGAACTAGATAGAGGGTGGCGGAGGACAATCTGACTTTGGGCGAGGGGTACGCAACATAATTTAATGACAAAATAACCTAGACATGTTTTCTTTGAATATATGTACCCTGTTTTATTAATGGTAATGGGATGACATTAATAAATCAGGGTACATATATTCAAAAAAAACATGTCTAGGTTATTTTGTCATTAAATTATGTTGCAAACCCCTCGCCCAAAGTCAGATTGTCCTTCGTCACCCTCTATCTAGTTCTCTGTGCCCCTCCCCCTCCCCCTAACTCTCTCCCTCCCTCCCTCCCATGTCCTCCCTCCCCCCCCACCCTTGGTAACCACCACACTCTTGTCCATGTCTCTTAGTCTCATTTTTATGTTCCACCAATGTATGGAATCATGTAGTTCTTGTTTTTTTCTGATTTACTTATTTCACTCCTTATAATGTTATCAAGATCCCACCATTTTGCTGTAAATGATCCGATGTCATCATTTCTTATGGCTGAGTAGTATTCCATAGTGTATATGTGCCACATCTTCTTTATCCAGTCTTCTATTAAAGGGCTTTTTGGTTGTTTCCATGTCTTGGCCACTGTGAACAGTGCTGCAATGAACATGGGGCTACATGTGTCTTCACGTATCAATGTTTCTGAGGTTTTGGGGTACATACCCAGTAGAGGGATTGCTGGGTCATAAGGTAGTTCTATTTGTAGTTTTTTGAGGAACCACCATACTTTCCTCCATAATGGTTGTACTACTTTACAGTCCCACCAACAGTGAATGAGGGTTCCTTTTTCTCCACAGCCTCTCCAACATTTGCTATTACCTGTCTTGTTGATAATAGCTAATCTAACAGGAGTGAGGTGGTATCTCATTGTAGTTTTGATTTGCATTTCTCTCATAACTAATGAAGCTGAGCATCTTTTCATATATCTGTTGGCCATTTGTATCTCTTCCTGGGAGAAGTGTCTGTTCATGTCCTCTTCCCATTTTTTTATTGGATTGTTTGTTTGTTGTTGAGTTTTATGAGTTCTTTGTAAATTTTGGATATTAGGCCCTTATCTGAGCTGTCGTTTGAAAATATCAGTTCCCATATAGTTGGCTGTCTGTTTATTTTGATATCAGTTTCTCTTGCTGAGCAAAAACTTTTAATTCTGATGTAGTCCCATTCATTTATCTTTGCCTTCACTTCTCTTGCCATTGGAGTCAAGTTCATAAAATGTTCTTTAAAACCCAGGTCCATGATTTTAGTACCTATGTCTTCTTCTATGTACTTTATTGTTTCAGGTCTTATATTTAGGTCTTTGATTTATTTTGAATTAATTTTAGTACACGGGGACAGGCTGTAGTCGAGTTTCATTCTTTTGCATGTGGCTTTCCAGTTTTCCCAACACCATTTGTTGAAGAGGCTTTCTTTTCTCCACTGTGTGTTGTTGGCCCCTTTATCAAAGATTATTTGACCATATATATGTGGTTTTATTTCTGGGCTTTCTATTCTGTTCCATTGGTCTGAGTGTCTATTTTTCTGCCAATACCATGCTGTTTTGATTATCGTGGCCCTATAATATAGTTTAAAGTCAGGTATTGTAATGCCCCCAGCTTCATTCTTTTTCCTTAGGATTGCTTTGGCTATTCGGGGTTTTTTATAGTTCCATATAAATCTGATGATTTTTTGTTCCATTTCTTTAAAAAATCTCATAGGGATTTTGATGGGAATTGCATTAAATTTGTATATTGCTTTGGGTAATATGGCCATTTTGATTATATTTATTCTTCCTATCCAAGAACAAGGAATATTTTTCCATCTCATTGTATCTTTTTCGATTTCCCTTAACAATGCTTTGTAATTGTCATTATATAGGTCCTTTACATTCTTTGTTATGTTTATTCCTAGGTATTTTATTTTTTTTGTTGCAATCGTGAAGGGGATTATTTTTTTGAGTTCGTTTTCTAATATTTCATTGTTGGCATATAGAAAGGCTATGGACTTTTGTATGTTAATTTTGTATCCTGCGACCTTACTGTATTGGTTTATTGTTTCTAATAATCTTTTTGTGGAGTCCTTCGGGTTTTCGATGTATAGGATCATATCATCAGCAAAAAGTGATACCTTTACTTCTTCTTTTCCGATATGGATGCCTTTTATTTCTTTGTCTTGTCTGATTGCTCTGGCCAGAACTTCTAGCACCACGTTAAATAAGAGTGGAGAGAGTGGACAACCCTGTCTTGTTCCTGATTTAAGGTAGAAAGTCCTCAGTTTTATGCCGTTTAATAGGATGTTGGCTGATGGTTTATCATATATGGCCTTTATCATGTTGAGATATTTTCCTTCTATACCCATTTTGTTGAGAGTCTTAAACATAAAATTGTGTTGTATTTTATCAAAAGCCTTTTCTGCATCTATTGATAAGATCATGTGGTTTTTGTTCTTTGTTTTGTTGATATGGTGTATTATGTTAACCGTTTTGCGTATGTTGAACCATCCTTGAGATTCTGGGATGAATCCCACTTGATCATGATGTATTATTTTTTTAATATGTTGTTGTATTCGGTTTGCCAGTATTTTGTTTAGTATTTTAGCATCTGTATTCATTAGAGATATTGGTCTGTAGTTTTCTTTCTTTGTGCCATCCTTGCCAGGTTTTGGTATGAGGGTTATGTTGGCCTCATAAAATGTGTTTGGAAGTATTGCTTCTTCTTCAATTTTTTGGAAGACTTTGAGTAGAATAGGAACCAAGTCTTCTTTGAATGTTTGATAGAATTCACTAGTATAACCATCTGGGCCTGGACTTTTATTTTTGGGGAGGTTTTTAATA